>NC_060207.1:228869000-229173000 GCF_021130785.1 Homalodisca vitripennis
TACAGCGCCACACAATCTGAGTGCCGCGTCCGCCAGCGTCATCTCTCTCTCTGGGCTGTTGTGGTAATATTCCACTCCGCTGTCCGCTCGGCAGTAAACAACGTTCTTCGCAAAGAGTGCCACTCGTGATCGAGAACAGCTGATTGTGATGCATTCCGAAACACAGGATTTTCCGTACATTTGCCATCGTTGAGTGAAAAAATCAGTAACACAACGTTTCAAGATCTGAAATCTGATCTCTTCTTCAGGCAAATACTAACCTAACACATAATTACAAACTAGGCTAAAATACTTTATAAGAAGATAATTTCGTTCGAAAATAAGTACATATACGAGTAAATTCATGAAAAACTCCAATAAGTTATCGCGTACCTATATGGTTTTATTTGTTATTGGTTCCAAAATATATTTTGTGAAGGAAAGTGGATTTTCTTCGGGACATTTACCATCGTTCTGTGAAAAAAAACCAGTAACACTACGTTTCGAGAAATGCAATCTGATCTCTTCTTCAGGCAAATAAATACTAACCTAACACATAATTACAAACTAGGCTAAAATAAACAAATCAAACCAGAGCGTTGTGACACGCTTAAGTCAGGAATCAAAACCACCATGTTGTGTGTCAATTTCACTAACTCTAAATCAAATCACATTTATTTCCACAAAATACTGATAAAACAGAAGTAAATATGTTGTATTGAAAAAGAAAAAAGCCAGGTCTCTAAACTGGCTCAGTAATTTGGATTTAGCTTTGTGATGGGAGATCTTAATATTATTTTTAATTTATGACTCAAGAACTTTGTTCTTACATACTTTTTAATAATTGTAATTTTTAATTAATTAATTTATGGATAGCTGCCTTTGTCCCCCATACGATATATATATATATATATATATATATATATATATATATATATATATATATATATATATATATATTTAAAAAGAAAACAAATGTAGCATTTGGATATGTAATGGTAAAAAAATATACAAAAATATTCAAGTAATACAATTCAAAATAGTTAACATTAAATAATTGTTACGCTAAATAACATTAAAAACTCTTATATCATAAAGAAGTAAATCGATATATTGAAATAAAGAGAGAAATAAAAATTTATGTATGTATATATATATATATATATATATATATATATATATATATATATACATATATATACACACACATACACATACATTGTGAAAAACTACATTTATGATTCAGTTAATTTGCTACATAATTTCTATGTAATTAAAAATATTATGGGAAAAGAGCCTACATTGGGCCTTAATGGCCTGTGCGTAGACTCGAGACGAACACAAGCACTTAATAAAAAACTAAACACAATACACAATACTAATTATTAAAACTGAACTACAGAATACAGACCACAACAATGGGTCTGCATTCGTCGACCAACCACCAACGACTGTACAGAAACACTGTTACAGAGGTCGGGAGTTTTCTGTCAAGTGATTCGTTTTCCCAATCAAAACGTTGTAATTGATCTTCACTTCCGGGAAAACGAAGAGAACAACCGTGTAAGAAGATGTAGCAATGATATGGTGCCGTGGATCAGAGCTGAAACCCAAGATCAGTGAATGGAACAGCCGCGCCGGCACAATGTTTTGTTTAGTGGGGGGTATTTTTGGACGTCTGGTTGGCAACAGTGGCAGGTCTGGTGGGCCTGGCAGGTGTCGTGTCGGGAGCAGCTGCTCCCCTTCCTCATGCCTCCCACGCCGGGCTCTCGCGGTATTTGGCGAAACAATATAACCGCACACCTTCGGCAAACAAGGCGATGACCGCACAACCCACGGCAGGAAACAGGATCTTCATCATTTCACACTTCCGGGGCGTGACCGCAGAGTCGTCCTGAGTGGTGGTCTATTGCGCTGTATTGTGTTTTAGAAGTATTCTGGAATGCGAAACCTCTGAATTGGACATTCTCATCCATAGGGAAAGAAAATTGATTGCAAGATATTCGGTTTGCAGTGTTTAAAGGCAGGAATCGTGTAGGAAGAATGGGATCAGGGGTAATATTCTCCAACAGGTGTTGACCAGATGTTCCCTGATAGAAGCCCAGTATGGACGCCCCAGGTAAACTGGATTTACTGAAAAGACTAGCCTACAGTTTTCTTGTCCATGCAGCTCCTTATCCAAGATCCGTCGTTGCAGTGGAGCGATGATACGGTAGTGTTCAATACTAAGCTGTGTTTAATCATCTGTGGGGTTGGTTCAGTGGTTAACCGAATAAATAAAGCTCCTCCTTCAATGAAAGGCATACGTTATTCTACAAAATGTTGTATAGTTCTCACAATTTTGTAGAGGGTGTACCAGGTGATAGACTGTACCGTGAGTTTTGTAGTGTGAATGTTGTAGCCTATGTGGAATGTTCATAAAAGGTGACCTACAGGCTACTCGGACAAGAAACTAGCTCTTGTTGAGCCTGTTTGTGCGAAACTTCCAATGGAAGTCACTGAGGTCATATCTTACTCCGTAAATTATTCTTACATTATAACACGCTGCATTTTCATCGTTTTATTCATCCGAAATGATATGCGATTGCGTCATGTTTTGGAGTCTGAGAATCTTTGGAACAGACGATTGGCAAATTTGACAAGATAAATATTCGTGTCGGCCAGAATTATTTACCCGGATTTGTCAGCTTCAAATGTAAGCAACACATTAGCCTGGCCTAGTATTTTAATCGGAATGTCTCTGTACATGTAGTAGGGAGGTGTTGTGCATGTGAAATGGCTTTCCTCAATCTTCAATTTTACGATTACGTGGAATCCATGAAGCAGTCAGACATCCTAATGAAAAGAATAATGGATTCTAGAATTACATAGGCGTTCTCGGAATTGATTAGGTAAGCTTGAACACTGGGCATTCAATCCTTTTTGGGTTTTTCATCACGATCTAATGTCCTCAACACCTTGTGACTTCTGACTAGATGCACCAGACTAGTGCAAGGTCTCCTCAGCCACGACTGGCGGTCCTTGAGTTGACTGTTGTTGGCTGATACAATCAGAGAGAAAGTACCCGAGCGGGTTGACTTGACTACAGTTGCACAATCTCTCCTGGATCTGGTACAGTTTCACTGGCGCATCGCCTCCTCACGCTCTTCCGCAGCCAACCTGTCAGTCACATTGTGCATCAGATTGACTACTGCTCTCGGTGTTACTGACACATCGCCTCCTCACGCTCTTCCGCAGCCAACCTGTCAGTCACATTGTGCATCAGACTGACTACTGCTCTCAGTATTACTAACATATCGTCTCCTCACGCTCTTCCGCAGCCAACCTGTCAGTCACATTGTGCATCAGACTGACTACTGCTCTCAGTATTACTAACATATCGTCTCCTCACGCTCTTCCGCAGCCAACCTGTCAGTCACATTGTGCATCAGACTGACTACTGCTCTCAGTATTACTAACATATCGTCTCCTCACGCTCTTCCGCAGCCAACCTGTCAGTCACATTGTGCATCAGACTGACTACTGCTCTCGGTGTTACTGACACATCGCCTCCTCACGCTCTTCCGCAGCCAACCTGTCAGTCACATTGTGCATCAGACTGACTACTGCTCTCAGTGTTACTGACACATCGCCTCCTCACGCTCTTCCGCAGCCAACCTGTCAGTCACATTGTGCATCAGACTGACTACTGCTCTCGGTGTTACTGACACATCGCCTCCTCACGCTCTTCCGCAGCCAACCTGTCAGTCACATTGTGTATTAGACTGACTACTAATCTCGGTTCTTGTATAGTGTTACTGACACATCGCCTCCTCACGCTCTTCCGCAGCCAACCTGTCAGTCACATTGTGCATCAGACTGACTACTGCTCTCGGTGTTACTGACACATCGCCTCCTCACGCTCTTCCGCAGCCAACCTGTCAGTCACATTGTGCATCAGACTGACTACTACTCTTGGTGTTACTGACACATCGCCTCCTCACGCTCTTCCGCAGCCAAACTGTCAGTCACATTGTGCATCAGACTGACTACTACTCTTGGTGTTACTGACACATCGCCTCCTCACGCTCTTCCGCAGCCAACCTGTCAGTCACATTGTGCATCAGACTGACTACTACTCTCGGTGTTACTGACACATCGCCTCCTCACGCTCTTCCGCAGCCAACCTGTCAGTCACATTGTGCATCAGACTGACTACTGCTCTCAGTATTACTAACATATCGTCTCCTCACGCTCTTCCGCAGCCAACCTGTCAGTCACATTGTGCATCAGACTGACTACTGCTCTCAGTATTACTAACATATCGTCTCCTCACGCTCTTCCGCAGCCAACCTGTCAGTCACATTGTGCATCAGACTGACTACTGCTCTCAGTATTACTAACATATCGTCTCCTCACGCTCTTCCGCAGCCAACCTGTCAGTCACATTGTGCATCAGACTGACTACTGCTCTCGGTGTTACTGACACATCGCCTCCTCACGCTCTTCCGCAGCCAACCTGTCAGTCACATTGTGCATCAGACTGACTACTGCTCTCAGTGTTACTGACACATCGCCTCCTCACGCTCTTCCGCAGCCAACCTGTCAGTCACATTGTGCATCAGACTGACTACTGCTCTCGGTGTTACTGACACATCGCCTCCTCACGCTCTTCCGCAGCCAACCTGTCAGTCACATTGTGTATTAGACTGACTACTAATCTCGGTTCTTGTATAGTGTTACTGACACATCGCCTCCTCACGCTCTTCCGCAGCCAACCTGTCAGTCACATTGTGCATCAGACTGACTACTGCTCTCTCAGTATTACTAACATATCGTCTCCTCACGCTCTTCCGCAGCCAACCTGTCAGTCACATTGTGCATCAGACTGACTACTGCTCTCAGTATTACTAACATATCGTCTCCTCACGCTCTTCCGCAGCCAACCTGTCAGTCACATTGTGCATCAGACTGACTACTGCTCTCGGTGTTACTGACACATCGCCTCCTCACGCTCTTCCGCAGCCAACCTGTCAGTCACATTGTGCATCAGACTGACTACTACTCTTGGTGTTACTGACACATCGCCTCCTCACGCTCTTCCGCAGCCAAACTGTCAGTCACATTGTGCATCAGACTGACTACTACTCTTGGTGTTACTGACACATCGCCTCCTCACGCTCTTCCGCAGCCAACCTGTCAGTCACATTGTGCATCAGACTGACTACTACTCTCGGTGTTACTGACACATCGCCTCCTCACGCTCTTCCGCAGCCAACCTGTCAGTCACATTGTGCATCAGACTGACTACTGCTCTCAGTATTACTAACATATCGTCTCCTCACGCTCTTCCGCAGCCAACCTGTCAGTCACATTGTGCATCAGACTGACTACTGCTCTCAGTATTACTAACATATCGTCTCCTCACGCTCTTCCGCAGCCAACCTGTCAGTCACATTGTGCATCAGACTGACTACTGCTCTCAGTATTACTAACATATCGTCTCCTCACGCTCTTCCGCAGCCAACCTGTCAGTCACATTGTGCATCAGACTGACTACTGCTCTCGGTGTTACTGACACATCGCCTCCTCACGCTCTTCCGCAGCCAACCTGTCAGTCACATTGTGCATCAGACTGACTACTGCTCTCAGTGTTACTGACACATCGCCTCCTCACGCTCTTCCGCAGCCAACCTGTCAGTCACATTGTGCATCAGACTGACTACTGCTCTCGGTGTTACTGACACATCGCCTCCTCACGCTCTTCCGCAGCCAACCTGTCAGTCACATTGTGTATTAGACTGAACTACTAATCTCGGTTCTTGTATAGTGTTACTGACACATCGCCTCCTCACGCTCTTCCGCAGCCAACCTGTCAGTCACATTGTGCATCAGACTGACTACTGCTCTCGGTGTTACTGGGACACATCGCCTCCCTCACAGCTCTTCCGCAGCCAACCTGTCAGTCACATTGTGCATCAGAACTGACTACTACTCTTGGTGTTACTGACACATCGCCTCCTCACGCTCTTCCGCAGCCAAACTGTCAGTCCACATTGTGCAATCAGACTGACTACTACTTTTGGTGTTACTGACACATCGCCTCCTCACGCTCTTCCCGCAGCCAACCTGTCAGTCACATTGTGCATCAGACTGACTACTACTCTCGGTGTTACTGACACATCGCCTCCTCACGCTCTTCCGCAGCCAACCTGTCAGTTCACATTGTGCATCAGACTGACTACTACTCTTGGTGTTACTGACACATCGCCTCCTCACGCTCTTCCGCAGCCAAACTGTCAGTCACATTGTGCATCAGACTGACTACTACTCTTGGTGTTAACTGACCACATCTGCCTCCTCACCACGCTCTTCCGCAGCCCAATACTGTCAGTCACATTGTGCATCAGACTGAACTACTACTCTTGGTGTTTACTGACACATACGCCTCCTCAACGCTCTTCCGCAGCCAACCTGTCAGTCACATTGTGCAGCAGACTGACTACTGCTCTCGGTGTTACTGACACATCGCCTCCTCACGCTCTTCTGCAGCCAACCTGTCAGTCACCTAGTGTGTATTAGACTGACTACTGCTCTCAGTATTACTGACACATCGCCTCCTCACGCTCTTCCGCAGCCAACCTGTCAGTCACATTGTGCATCAGACTGACTACTACTCTCAGTGTTACTGACACATCGCCTCCTCACGCTCTTCCGCAGCCAACCTGTCAGTCACATTGTGCATCAGACTGACAACTGATGCTCTCGGTGTTACTGACACATCGCCTCCTCACGCTCTTCCGCAGCCAACCTGTCAGTCACATCGTGTGATTAGACTGACTACTAATCTCGGTTCTTGTTAGTGTTACTGACACATCGCCTCCTCACGCTCTTCCGCAGCCATACCTGTCAGTCCACATTGTGCATCAGACTGACTACTGCTCTCGGTGTTACTGACACATCGCCTCCTCACGCTCTTTCCGCAGCCAACCTGTCAGTCACATTGTGCATCAGACTGACTACTACTCTTGGTGTTACTGGACACATCGCCTCCTCACGCTCTTCCGCAGCCAAACTGTCAGTCACATTGTGCATCAGACTGACTACTACTCTTGGTGTTACTGACACATCGCCTCCTCACGCTCTTCCGCAGCCAAACCTGTCAGTCACATTGTGCATCAGACTGACTACTACTCTCGGGTGTTACTGACACATCGCCTCCTCACGCTCTTCCGCAGCCAACCTGTCAGTCACATTGTGCATCAGACGGACTACTACTCTTGGTGTTACTGACACATCGCCTCCTCACGCTCTTCCGCAGCCAACTGTCAGTCACATTGTGCATCAGACTGACTACTACTCTTGGTGTTACTGACAAATCGCCTCCTCACGCTCTTCCGCACACAAACTGTCAGTCACATTGTGCATCAGACTGACTACTACTCTTGGTGTCTACTGACACATCGCCTCCTCACCGGCTCTTCCGCAGCCAACCTGTCAGTCACATTGTGCCATCAGACTGACTACTACTCTTGGTGTTTACGACACTTCGCCTCCTCACGCTCTTCCGCAGCCAACCTGTAAGTCACATTGTGCATCAGACTGACTACTGTTCTCGGTTCTTGTATAGTGTTACTGACACATCGCATTTAGCAACCACATTATGCACAGGAATGGTTCTTGTATAGTTTCATTAGCATTACTGTCACATTCAGAAGAGAACTACTTATAATTGTTTTGCATTTTTTGTGTACATATGTTATATTGCAAGAGATGAGCCAATGTGTAAACGACCGAGCGACTCACAGTGTATCAATCACTATCTGAGAAATGTGGCGTTGGCTAAGAGATAGGGTGCTTATCTTCTGATTAAAATTAAAATTAAACATGTTCTCACTAATATTGTTATCAGTGCCTTATGCAACGCTGTCAATGAGTGAATCAGATAGTGGCTTTGTCGATTGAAACATACATAACATACGGTTATCACTAAAACTGTCACTGATAAGCGAGCTCTTCTATTGAACCCCCTCGCCTCCACACACGGTCCGAGTATGGAGATATTCGCAGTTGTTTATCTAGTCACCTACCGGACTTTTTCGGCACCACTGTGGACCTCCCTTGTAATCGATTGTCACGGAGATAAAAATGGGCTCATTGTGAAGAAGGCAACGGTTGACACGGTCTGCCGGTCGGCGGTGTTGCCGCATCGTGCGGCGGCCTCGCCTCACACTGTGTGACATTTGTGGCGCGGCGTTGCCACTTTTCCGCCGCTGCCGTGTAGTAAAGTGTTACCCGCCCACAGCTACCTCGGTCTGCGTGGCCGACCGTGAACTTAACAGATCTGACACCGAGCAGAAGTGAGTCAGGGGCGGTGTATTGTCTTCTGAGCCAATCGACGAACTCGCTGTAAGTCTCCGGCTTTTGCTGATCACGAATAAACTTGCCAAAGTAGTGTCCGCAATGAGGAGTACTCTCGCTGATGAAACAGCTTACTGCAATTTCATTGAAGGAGGAGCTCTTCTTACTGGAAAGAACTATTCTATATTATTTTATAAAAGGAAACTCACAATTACCCAATAATTGTAAGATTTTCACACGAGGCCTTTCGACATCAAAGATTTGATGCCATCGTCAGGTGTGAATCAACAATTCGAAACAGCTGAAGTATGTTGAGCTCAGTTGACGTGATGGTGGACATTTCATTGAAGGAGGAGCTCTTCTTATTGGAAAAAACTTTTTTCTATTATTTTATACACACAATTATCCAATAATTTTAATATTTCACACAGTCACAGATTAATATCCTTCAATGAAATGTCGACCATCACGTCTACAGAGCTCAACAGACTTCAGACTGTTTTGAATGGTTGATTCGCACCTGACGATGCCATCTTTTATATCGAAAGGCCTTGTGTGAAAATATTAAATTGTTTGGATAATTGTAAGTTTTCTTTTATAAAACAATAGAAAATAACTTACTGCTAGTTTTTAAAATTAAATGGGTCGATAATTAATTGGATTTGTTGGGAAACGCGCCTTCTGGTATTACATCTTTTTACTGTATTTTACTTAGGAGAGGATGTTTCGAATGCAAATACCGCCCAGGGTTTCCTTTGCACGCTCGATACCGTGATTGGAAGTAACCACGTCACTGAAGATTATCACGCTGCACGATCGACTCGCCGCAGAAGCACGACTGAACCGGCCGCCATCTTGCCCCTTCCCCTCCCCCCCGCCGTGCCATTCCGCTCTCCTTGCATTACCCGAGATTATCGCGATCACGTGACATTCCATTCCACCGGTCCTCGTCCAGTGGGCTAATTTTAATTTTCGCCCATTTCAAGAGAGCTTCCTGAGGAAGTCGACCACCGCCAGGGAGTTGGAGGTTTAACAGGGCGGAACAGACACTGTATGCTAGCCTATCTCCTTCCGGTTGTTGGTATTTCAATGGGCGTTTTAATGAATCTGAGGTGCAATGGTCCTGGCAGTAGCATGGGTCTTCTATGTCTAAACATTTAAGGCTGCAAAGAGTTTACATCAAATTCTGCAAACAAAGTGAGATCTTGTAACATGTGCATCTGATCATTCTGGCTAGTCGTTGCTGTGTGCAGCTTTCCGATCGACATTTACAACTAACTCTGTTGGCACTTACCGAAAAATAGCATTGGAACTAAACCAACAGTTTCAAGATCCATAACAATTTATGATTTTCCTAGAGCAATGAAATTATCAAATATGTACATCAAATTCCACAAAGTCAGATCTTGTAACATATACATTTGATCATTCTAGGCTAGTCGTTGCTATGTGCAGCTTTCCGATCGACATTTACAACTAACTCTGTTGGCACTGACCGAAAAATAGCATTTGAAAAACCAACAGTATCAAGATACATAACAAGTTGTGATTTTCCTAGAGCAATGAAATTATCAAATTTATAGATCAAATTCCGCAAACAAAGAGAGATCTTGTTAAATTCTAGGCTAGTCGTTGCTATGTGCAGCTTTCCGATGAACATTTACAACTGATACTGTTGGCACTGACCGAAAAATATAATTTGAATTAAATCGAGTATCAAGATTCATATCAAGGGATTTTCCTCGAGCAATTCAATTTACACTGTTGACGTTAATATAATATTTCTCCCACAGCTGACAGCTGAAGGACGACAGGGTGGAAGGGTTATTCATTGTAAGGGTTTTCAGTGGTCGGAATTATAGATTCCGCGTACCAGAGCTCAGATACTCGGTGGGGATCAAAGGGCTGAATTATCGCCCGAGGCCAGGTAGGAAGGGCTTCCTTTGTATCGATCTTAATGTTAGTCATCGGTGTGGAACGGCTGCGTTGACCTTCGTGCCCCGGCCAGGCCAGCTTTGACCATACCTGCTACCTGATTCACTGGAAGAACATTTAATACTGGAGGATTAAATTGACCGAGATTTCTTTTCTTTACTGATGTATTTTTTCTTTAGTAGGGCTCGAAGAGCTGTGGGCAAGAAGTTTCTCGTAAAATGATCCTGACAACACGGAGGTCACAACGACGACGATGACGTTTTGGTTGTAAACATTATCTTTATCGATCAGTCGTTGTTCGCCAGTCATTTCGCGAGCCAGCCAGCGTAGTAGACGCGGAAGAAGTTACCGACGACTCGCCGGTCCAGTCCGGTCCCGCTCGAGTTGGTTGAGGAGGTTGAACGTACAACACTTCACTTGTTGCTGTTTTTTAAACGGGCGCCGGTGGTGGGGAGGTGAGGGGGGAGGGAGCAGCGCGCTCTCAGTTCTTTGTCTGCCGTCGTGTAGTGCGCCTCGACAGCGCCTCGCTTCCGTTTCAACAGTGTTTTATCAAGTTCAAAAATTTAGTATTTAGAGTTGTCGAGCTCAGTGGACGTCACAGGATCGAACAAAACTACAGGACAAGTTCGGAGGACGACGGTCGACCGGAGTATTTGTGTCATGTGGTTTGACTTTCAGGTCTGGATTGAAGGTCACCCGACAGTCTAGTGGTCACGGTGAGTTTCGCTTACGTATTTCGGTCATTGTGTTTTTATTATCGATTACATCACGTTACATTGTGTTCACTTGGGGGAAAAAATTGTGTCCGAAACAATAAATAATCCGGTTTATTAAGATTATATTTGTTAGTTACAGTTTCAACTAATACGAAGCCAGTAGAGCAGCGTGCGTGGATGGTAATTAGTGAAATGATTAAATTCTACTCGATTAGACGGTGGAGAAGCGCGTCTAACACTGGGTCTAATAGTGTATTTGTGGACCAGGGGTGGGGAGTCAGACTCCATTTTGCCACGTTACCACTTGGTAGTTCATGCCTCCATTGCCACATCGTTGTGTCGAGCCACAATGCATTTCCAGTTTCCTTCTGCTCTACGCCACTGCCACAAATTGTTTTCCCAAAACGAACCGGAAACAATCGTTACGTTTCCGTTTGTTAAACATTCCGTTATTTTCCCCACTTTGAATCACATTTACGTAATTGATTAGTGCTGCACGTGTACAATAAAAAACAGATTGTGGTTAAAAATAAAAATGTATGGTGTATAAATAGTTGTAGGTAAATAGTCTTAAAATGTTTGTTGCGATAATTTGACCTTGTGCACAATGTGTTGTGCCTTTATATCCGTAATTGATTACGGGCCATAACATATTATAACTTAACGAGTTGGACTATCATTGTTTAGTTCTGAAATTGGTGTTCGATATCGGGTTCATTAGAGCAATCAGAGGTGGCCATGAAAAGTGCGGCCAGAATTGGCCTGGGTGTCCACGGGTAGTAGAAAGTAGGCGGTACGACATAATACATGGCCTACATAACGTGTAAATTATTCACCCGCGCGCGGCAGCGGCCGTGATTGTATAGATAAGCTATTTGGGACAGGTTGCTTATTAATCTGTTTACAGTTCCAACTGCATTCCTTACGTGTGGCCCATCCCTCGCAGCGGGAGAGGGCTATTTTTAGTCCGCCACCCCTCTCCACCCTCCTCCCCTCGCATAGCGCGCATTGTCTGCCTTGCCGTTCCCAATTGATTGTTCTCCCCCTTCCCCACCCCCCGTCCCGTCCCGCGCCTTTCCCCTTCTAATCGCCTCCTTTCCACGAAATGTTTTATCATCCCGTTTTACTTTTATGTCGGCAGGGTTACGCCAAGCCGAGTTTCTCCGATAACAAAGTTAAATCGTACAACTTCTTCGTGCCTCTGTTCGTCGTCGTACGAGAGTCGGAACTTTCCTGCTGCTTTGCTCTGGGATTGGGTTTGTTTACTTTTTATACTGTTGTTCTTCTGTCCCGTGTTTACTTTTAGTGTACAATGCGACGATAGCTTATCTGTCTTTATTCGGTAGATTCGGTTTATCGCCATCCCCTGTATAAATAAATGCAAAGTTAAAAGACGGTCAACATTGTTTACTAAAGAAAAACAAAACGTTAATTCCGTTCAAAGACCAGACGTGTAGTGTGAAGTTTTACGTTTATTGGACTTTCCTTAATTTACACGCCAGGAAATTAATAAACATTAATTAATATTTATAAGTGGAGTATTGCAAGTCATGGTGGTTAATGTAGTCACTCCTTATAACTGATTTCAGATACCGCTTGTCCTTGTTGGTCTTGAAAAGTTAACAGGCGGCCATCTTGATTTTATGGTGACATAAGAACAACGTCATTTCTATAATTATAAAGGTTATTCGGGACATGATCTCTAACTTTCGTGTACTTCATGGTTTAAGTATTAAACAATTGTACACTTTATTACTTAAAAGAACTAAAACTAAAAGCATTTCGATGTGTATTATTTGTATCATTAAAATTAGAGTTCTTCCATAACGCTATGGTCAGATTGCGGAAAACCGCACATGGTTTCAGATTGTAGAACATTTCAAGGTCATTTCACTACAACATGCATGTACGTAATCAAGTAAAACGCTACTAATTGAGGGTCTAATCCTACTATTGCTATAACTTAGTTTCCGTTTTTTTTACTCCATACTTAAGTTAAGTTTCCTAATATCCTGGTGATACAAGTCCTTCGTTCTGTTCAGCAAATTCAGGTCTTGCAGAGAGTAAAGACAGCATTTCAAGAACATAGTCAGGAAAAATCTTTGAAAAAACCACTAATTGAGGGTCTACTCCTACTATTGCTATAACTTAGTTTCCGTTTTTTTTACTCCATGCTTAAGTTGTTTTCTTAATATCTTGCTGATACACGTCCTTCGTTCTGTTCAGCGAATTCAGGTCTTGCAGAGAGTAAAGACAGTATTTCAAGACCATAGACAGGAAAAATTTTGGTTGAGGTGGCGTAGGGGGGGGGTTCAAGATAATAGTTTCCCGTAATGTACAGAAAGTAAGGCTTATTCCACATTTTGTCCCTTAAATTGTTTTTGACCCGTTTCAAAGTCAATAATCTTTTGTTAAAAAACTAATTGTCAGAATTAAAAATTAGGGGGGGGGCCGTACCCCGTTCTACGCTACATTCTTGGAAGTACATAGTAGTAACGGAATCCTGCCACATGGGAAGGTTCTATGGAGCAGACGGGTCTGTGAATACATAACAATGGTAGAAATGTTTCGCAATCCAGATTCTTCCTCGCGTAGCGAGATAAATTAACGTAGCGTAGAAGCTCGGCCCGGAAAGGGTGCAATTAGGAGGTTGGTGCACCTGCATCGCAAGAGTGACTCACGTCGGTCACATGACGGACTGACTCACTGAGTCACTGAGGAAAGATTGGCCTGGCCCGCGAATCGCTTAGCTTACGTAATCTAATGGGCTGACTACAACTGGCGTTATAAGTTACTGCTGTGTGCGTTCAGTAATAATTCCGGCGATTGCGTGTGTCTAACTAGCGCAAGCCACGCCACTTGTCACTGCCTCGACAAGTATGACGAGTGTCTTCGTAATTGTCACAAGGTCAACGTTAAGATAAGTTGATATTTGGCAGATTGCCAGAAGAATAACGATACGAATTGTAAACTTTAGATAAGTACGTGTAGATTCAGATAGCATCTTCTTGCATGGGCAAATTCTTGAAAAATTGGTTTCAGTGATGGGGTTAAAATTGTTTGCAATTTCCGTTGAAGAAACATCACGATTCGATCACGTGTCCAGAGTAAAGATGACGCAACCAGTTGAATACATTGCTGTTTGTTCTGTGATTATTTATCAGCTGGGATTACTTGTGTAATTATAGCTCTCGCTGTACCAGCTGATGCCCCGTTGATCTTTGGCTTCTGATGAGGATTAGTGTAATCATGGGCGTGTTTTATCGCTAGTTGTTGGATACTACAGAATTTCAGATTAAAAAAAACAGTTGTTGCAACTGTTTATAGGTGTTTATTTTTATTTGGACTTGCTAATAAGTTAGAACTTTATGTAGTTGGATTGTTAAGCCGTGGTAAAAAATAGATAGGGTGTAAAATTATCGAGCATAACCCAGGGTTGAAGGCTTTAGAAGGTGAAATTTGGAATTAATTTCAAGTAGGACATCTAGAGCTCTGGAAAATAAAAAAATGTACGAGTTTAACATAAATGTAGGCTCCTTTCACGATTAATTGCAATGTAATGTTTCTGAACGCCCTGATGTCATGATGTAGTCACACACTCAGTAATCGCACAATCGTTTCTGAAAATATAGTACGGTGTGGAGTGGCGAAACTATAAGCGGCGACAGTGAGTGTAAGTCAGTCAGTCCAGTTAGAAAGAGAAAGCCACTACTATTTATAGGTAGTAGCGATAGCTTTGTTGCGATAACAAAACGTGATAAGCGACCACAATGTGGCGTCCATTACAGTGTATACGATACGGCTGTTACACAATTGTGTCCCCGTACTTCCGGCAGTGACATTGCTCTTCCGCTCGACACAGGCTCAAGGTCAACAGTGTCATCATCGGCTCTCTCCCAGTACAGGGTATCTCCAATTCTTCGAGAACTTTCGAGTTTTCATCCAAAGTCCTGGAACGAGTTTCTTCTTCTTTGGGGCGGCCTATTGCCGTGCACTTAAGCCTCAAGGGCCCTTTGCACACCATGAGGCCTACCAGTCTATGATTTCAGCAGTTCTACAAACCGCCGAAAGCAACCTATCAGATCCTTCTGGGGAAATTCACCACCCTTGTCCAAACTACCAAAGATGGCATACCGCTCCCTTGCTGTTGCAGGACGATCAAACAGCAAGTGTTCAGCAGTTTCCTCCTGCTCATCATTCACATTCTACAGAGCGGCTCCTCCCGAAGGATGCCGACTCTGTGAAGATGCTTCCTCAGGTGACCATGTCCCGTCGTAATCAGACCTATAACCCGAGAAGTCATCAATCTACTTGTGGATAGATCAGATAACCTCAGGGTTATAATTTCCAGTTATCCAACTTTGTATTACACAAATTGCTAGAATGTCCGAAATGTTCCTTAAGGCACCTATTGTGTTTATTCACTTTAGAGCCCAAAATTGGACCATTGGGGTAAATCTGGAATAAGGTATTGTGCTGTTCAATTCTAAATAACTAACTTTCGGAATATTTATCCTTGAAACTTCCACTGAAAGTAGTGTTTAATTACAGTCAGAGCTTTATGATTGTATTCACAAAGAGTGCACATCATGTATGGATTAATCAGCGAGTTACATACTGACTACTGACCGTGGTTACACAACGGTCCGGGCAGCCTTGAAACACCCGTGTTGGTATTCTCTCACAGCGCCACTTCCGCCGTTTGTTCACCGCAGCCGGTCCCATCCCAGCCCTTCCTTTCCTCGCAACGTGGCACCCCGCCTCCGCTAATTTGTGTAGTGTGGGATCGCGATAATGAGTCTCCACTTCCTTCGCGTGCCGCAGGAGTCACATGCAATATGTAGACCAGATGGTACGGGTGCAATGAGTCGTTCAAGTTGAGGCCACACAGAAGTACGAGCCAAGTTCCTCGCCGAGATCGGGAAGACCCGTGATTTTCCAGGATTACTTGGAAGCGACGAAGGGTGGTGGGGTGGCGGCGTTAGCAGAACAATGGTTGCCAGCTGGACAGCGGCCAAGTGCATTAAAATAGCTGGCAGACCTCTACCGTACCGCTCACACAGACATCATGGCTGGACTGTCAGGGTCACCGTAGTGTGCACAGTCCAAGCTCTGCTCTGCGTGTGTGTTGCATTGTTGCCGTTATTGGTATAATGTTTAATATGGGTAACAATGCAATACAACAAAAATCGGCGATGGAAAAGATGGTTTCAAAACTCCACAGTATTGTAACAAAAGGTGAGACGAGATCGTTAGGTACTGAATAAAAGTTGCATTTTCATGTCATTACAGTATGAGGGAGAAAGATTTGAGATGACGCAGGAAAGTACTGTAGCTCCAAACGAGGCGCGAGCCCGAATGTTGAAGCGGCACCTGCACCAGAGCGCGTCCGTATCCACAGGCTGTTCCCTTTCATGACACGTCGTTAAATCCTTGTTGTTCAAGGAGGTAATTTATTTCCTACCGCTCGAGGCCTCTGAGGACAATGGCGACGGCGGCGGTACGGCCTTAGCTGGCTTCTCGTCTCGGGCACGGGACCTTGGCCTGCAAGCTACCTCGGATTTGGACATGATGTTCTTTAACAACACGAACTCGCGTCATTCCAAGGATCCTCTTTTAAATGAGGACGTTACTTAAGAGTTTGGTCGGACACGAATTAGAAGAGCCTAAATTAATCACAAAGTGTTCAGGTTATTATAGAAGACGTACAGGTGCAGAAGTCGAAGTGAACGGAGTAGAGTTTCCAGGAAGATCGAGGCGATTAGGAGCTGGGAACCGATGGAATTGGGAGAAAGTGGGAACTGGCAGAGGTCGCTTTCGGCATTAATGGCCAATACTGACAGGTTAAGGTACTGAACAGCTGATTGTACTGAGTACTGTAGTGCTATTTGTATGTGGGAAACATGGGATTGTATCGATTCAAGGAGTGCAAGATTCTGTTGATTCTGAAAATGATTTCCAGTGCACGCCGGGGGAGGAATGAAGAGATGCTAATTTTCTTAATAGCCAAGGTTAGTTTGTACCGACGAATCTTGTGACTAGTACAAGATACTATGTTCCAACAACAAAAGATTTTTAGGAGGCAGAAAACTATACTTGCTAAAGTTTGATATTAGTGGTGGCTATTAAAGTAGTGCATCGCTTGGTTAAACTGCCTTTGCTAATTGGTTTTCGAAATTGACGTATAATAAACTGAGCTTTCTCGTCGAAACAACCTGTGATCAAACTCTTAAGAGTGATACAGACTTTGCAAAATGTAAAGGCCTTGAACGTATCACAGCATAATCTCAATAAAAGATGATGACTACCTATTTTTGGAATTCCGTAACTAAATGATGAAGACTCGACGCACAAAATGCACGAAAGACGGTGTGCGATCCAGGAATAGTGAATGTGGAGCAAAAGGATGAATCAATCGGCCCTGGACACTAATGAGTATGTAAACTAGCGCCGTGCTGTCACCGTGTACAGTGTACTGAACTCGACCGCGCCCCCCCTCGCCCCTCTCGCTGTGAACCGGTTTGTCCGGATTAAATACCCCTCGCCCCCCTCCCTCTCCCGGCATCATACATTATTCAGGCCGGTCCCCGCCTATCTGCTGTCCATCTGGCATGTGGTCATGGCGCCGCCACTCCGGCCCCAGTTTTTGCCCTACCCTACTCTACCCTACCCACCGTCCTGAACAAGTCAGATTATACTCTGCTTTATGATATGATGCCGGTTGCCACTTTTTTCCGGCCCGATGAATTCGGCCGGTTCTCCTTGGAAGGTGGCGGCGCGCAGGGGTGTAGCTATTGGTCTGTTTACTACCAGAGGATTGCGCAACGCTTTTATCGCGTTGCGACGACATGGGTTAAGCATTAAAGGTTGTGAAAATTCTCGTCTCTGTCGATTCCACAATTGTTTTCGTAGACGTGCCTGAAAGAATTGTGCTATAGATGTGACCGTTTGGATGTTTTTATTACGCAACAACACTAATACGTAGGATTGTGTTGGAATTTTGCACGTCCTTGACTTTGGCACTCGAATACCATGAATAAGCCTGGTTGTAGAAGCTCAGTGTGAAACTTTAATGGACTCTTTCTTTACATTATTGGTCCTTCAAACATTGATCCTCAGATGGGAATGTCTTATTACATATCTGGAACGCTACGGAACTATTGTGTGACAGCTAGTTTGTTTTGTCACTATTTGAAATTAAATGGCTTTTGAGAGGTATTAGTATCGAATTATCTTGTTTAATTCCATTTCAACTTTCAGATGAGAATGTATGATGAGAACTAGAGGCCGGGATTTATGAAAGAATACTTTTTTTTGTTCTGATTTTCGCCTCAGTGCGCCTTGCAGTGAAGATTCTCTCTGGGTTTGGGCAACTATTACGTGACATGGTGTCCGGACGTGACCTTGGCCCGGGGTCATCTCGTCATGACGTCACCAATCGGTCCAATTGGTGTAATTGATGTATTCAAACTGCCCGGTGCCCCTTGCTCCATTCCCCACAGCACTGTGTTGGCACTTCTCGCCCACACTGTAGGCTGCGCCGCCGCTGTAAAGATATATCAGGCGCCGTGGATCTCTTTTCCCGATTTCTCTTCCGCTTGCTCTCCTCGGACCGTTCCTTTAATCCATTTTTGGAATTGCCATTCAGCGATTTCCCTATCGTTGGTAGGGTTACTGGATGAACTTTTTTACTTTGGGTAAACGCGTTAAAATTTACACCTCGGTATTTTATTCTAAATTCCGCAGATGGTCTCTGAAAAAGTAACATTTTCTACTCTGATTATTGTATTTATTAGCGGTGACGATGTGGGAGATGTAGATAAGAGTAGATGGGAAAGTCAAGTGCCGTACCCAAGTTATTTACGTGAAACCCTACAATCGTATTGTCGGTCCATATATTGTACTTTATGAAAATTAGCGTGTCTTTAATGAGAGATAGCCTAAACTAATATATTTATGTCTACATTTGTATACGAATTCAACCAAAAAGCCATGTGATCCTAAATATTATGGTCTAAATGTATGTATTTCGCTCCATTTATTATATAGAATTAGGTAAGAATGAATGGAATATTTTTACTGGCCTACAGTATGTTGTAAAATATTAATGTGTTGTAGTATGTTTTGTAGCTTTACAGATATTTTTGAGACAGACTATGTTGATAATTTCAAGTAGTTGTCAGCAACGGTTAAAATTGATAATGAATCGCTGGGCCTATCTTAACACCACGTGTGCTGCGCAACAAAATATACATTCTCGGAGAACATCCTCCACGACCAGTCCTTTCTTCTTGTCCCCGACTTGGGCACTGTTACTCAACTATATCGAGCTTTGAGTTTTCACTCTTTCCCCGTTGGGTTGTCCTGAGGAGATACGTTTCTGCCAACTTACCCTGCGGAAGTACAACTTTACCGATAATTGTCGGTCGAGTAAAGAGACACTGGGTGAACCCCCCTGAGCCAACCGTGGAGTCAACGGTTGCTTTCTCCGGGGGCTTTTGTTCGCGGCAACAGAATGGGAGAGGGGCAAAGACTAGCAGTGCAGAAGGCCGTACCGTTACTTGGCTCTAGGCAGAGTCTATTGCAGACTACACTGTCAGCCGTTCCGTCCTCGGTCAAAGAGTTCTTTTTGGACCACTTATCCGTATTTTCGGGAAGAGATTCAGGGAAGTTCACGGTTACGGCAGGAATTGACTGCCCGCTGCAGTGTTCCGTGCCAGCAAATGTCCACGGTCGGCGTGACGTGATTCCTACTCAGCGAACTTCCCAGCCATTCCGTATCGATTTTCACTTGGCCCTCATTGCTGTTGTCGGGCGGCGGTGAGTAGGGGGGGGGGGTTCCTGCCAACAACCAGTAATACGTGATCCCTGCTCGCCTTGTGAGTTTCACCGCGGCAGATCACTGGACTTTCCTTGCCGGATAGCGGGAAATCTACATTCGGCTTTAAATAGATGTTCACCGTTTAATTTAACCCTTTCGGCGCTCGGCTTTATGGACATTTGCAAAAATAATAATTAAGATATATCAAGAGTAGCATTTAAGGGTGCATCTTGTTTGGAATCAAGATAATTCCGTAAGAAAAATAAGTACATATACGAGTAAATTTTTGGAAAACTTCCAACAAGTTACATCGTATATGGTTTATTTGTTATTGCTTCCAAAATATATTTTGTGAAGGAAAGTGGATTTTCCCGAACATTTGCCATTGTCGTTCAGTGATACAAAAACGGTAACACTACGTTTCGAGATCTGCAATCTGATCTCTTCTTCAGGTGAATACTAACCTAACACATATTTAGGAACTGGGTTGAAATGAACGAATCATACCAGAGCGTTGTGACACGCCTAAGTCAGGAATCACAACCACCATATTGTGTGTCAGCTTCACTAACTCTAAAACATGCACTTAATACAAAAACAGTACAGAATACAGGTCACCCAATAGGTCTGCATTCATCGACCAACAACCTATGACTCTAGTCTGATAGATATTTTGTATCGATTAATCGTTTTACAGTTGAACGATCTTCATTACTCTTTTTGGTGTCAAAGTCAAGAAATGTAAAACACTTTAAATAAAAGTGATATATTTTTCAAGTTAGAGTTAATTCTATTTCTAATACAAAATCTTTTTTTAGAAGAACAGTTAATTTAATTCTATCTTTATTATGATTTCAAGTCATGGCTGTACCAATTATTATGTAGAATTAAAAAAAATAATTGAAGACATGCATCTTGTCACAGGCTTGGCAGTTTTGGAACAGGATGTGAGCAAATAGCCTGGCAGCGAAAGGGTTAATATTAAGGCACTTGTTTTATATCCCCTCACGACATTGAACAGTCATGTTTGCTTGTACCAACAGATCGGTAGGCCAGCTGCGGAATACAATAGTTGATACAGCCAAGTAACATGTGCGAGTACCAAGAACCAGTGGAGTGGAGCCGGCTGGTATGATATGTCACGTGATGTGGCTGGCCGGAAGTGCGTGTGCAGCGCCGCCATGATGCAACGGTGGCGTGCCTTGTCCGCTCGCCATACATTGATGTTTGTGTAGATACTGTCACTTACAGTCGGGTACGATGGGCGTCTGCTTGCACGAGCTATTAACGAACGTTATTCTGTCACTCTACTCTCGTGTCATACGCAATATATGTTCACGGTACTGTCGAGCAAATCGTTTATTTTATCCTTTGTTGCAGATAAACCGGACGGAAAGAAGAAGCCTAGAGCCAAGCGGAAAAACAATGGGACCAAGGTACCGGTGGCCAGGAGCAAGGAGGACCTAGAGAACAAGGGGAAGAAGCGACGCGCCGTAGAACCACGACCTGCCAAGAAGAAAGTGTTGGAGGACACGAACAACAGTAAACTCCGGAGACTCGTGGAGGTTCGAGTGGAAGATTGTCTGCGGAGAGTGAACAAGGATCTGAGTGTAGCCGCGAGTGCGCCGGTGGCAGTGCCGAGTCCCTCCCCCTCCCCCTCGCCGCCACAGTCGCCGTCCCCCCCGTCGCCCCCAGTGATCGAGGAAGACGATGCCAAGAGTGTCCCGGAACCAGTGACCGCGCCGGACCCGGAAGTCCCGGCCGAGCCGACATCCCAGTTTCCCCCGGCGGTCGACGATGACGGCCCGCTGCCCTCGTCTTCGCCCGAGAGGATGGAGCTGGTCGGCGACGGTTCCGCAGCATCGGCCTTACTGCGCTTCCCGGACGACCGTTCAGACTCCGGAGTGAGTAGCCTGCGCAGCGGCAGTGGCGATGAGAGGTCTGGCTCTCGCTCCAGCGCTCTGAGCAGTAGTGACGAGCCCCAAGCCAAGAGCGTCGCCCCCGCCACCAAGAGTTCCTCACCCGTCGTCTGGCGAGAACCCGGAGCCGAGGTGAGGCACGTCCACAGCGTGCAGCATCAGACGCTGCTCATGTCGCACCCTCAGGGCGGCAACCCGGGGGCCTCACACTACCCGCCCCCACCGCCCATGATGGGCCATCCCCTGCACCATCTGCCACCCCCAGCCACCCACCTCTACACGCAGCACGTGGCCGACATGTTGTGGAAGCCGAGATATCCGCCTCAGATACCTGTCAATACGCACCTTCACCCTACGCCGGCCGAGGAGCTTCTGGAGCGCGAGAGGGCCTTCGCCCAGGACCGTGACCGCCAGGATCGGCTCATCAGGTAGGTCATATTTATAGGTATAAATATAAAAACGAAATATTTTATCTGGGGGCTGACAGCCCTAATGGTATTCCCGAGGATCATTGATCAGATTTATTGATTCTTGGTTCAGTTGGTTGGATTTTAAATTCAATCAGAAATGTTATATGGCAAACTCCCAGTTGATGATTCAGAGCAGCCAAATTGGCGACAATTGTAGATGGTGTTTTAGTGTGTGTAGTGAGTGACAAAGACGTGTAATCCTCCAGAGAGGCCACACGGTTCTCCAATTGGTGTGAGAGAAGTAGCGGTGAGGTGAGTGCCAAGAGTGCCAACTCTCGGAGCTATTCCAGGACGACAGTTCTCTCAGAGTTAAGTGCTGCGAGACTGAGACTGAGACTAAGGCGTTGGCAGGTGTATTGTGAACTGGCAAGAGGATTGTTTGCGTGTATGTGCGCCTTAATTATATTGCGGCGGCGGATACCAGCCAAGTGGCCCTTCACCAAACATCTTGGTCCCGGTATTGTTGGGTATACTTTGCCATGTCTTGGTTAACTGTTGAGTAATTTGTGTAATCGAGTGCGGGTAGGTTTAAGATCCAATACTTTTGATCGAAAGTTATTGGAATATATAACATACACGCAATTGCATGTAGTAAATAACTACCTATTTATAACAGTATCCGATGCCTGTTCTTGAGTTTGGTCGTATGAAGGGTAGCCTATAAGGGATTTGAACTGTTTACTATCAATTCCAAAATTAGGGTGAGCGAATCGACTGTTGTCGGTTTTGGGCTAGTTTATGTTTTATCGTCTGTATTATAGGCTGCTTTTACTTTTTCTCTTCTTATTCCTCTATTTATTTATTTATACTAAATTGGTTCATTACTGGTTTGGCTAAGTTATACAACTTGTCAGCAGAGTCCAATATAATGCAAGTAACAAGTTATACAATATGAATAAGTTTTTATGTATTTAAAGATTATTATTTTATTTATTGTCTCTATTTAAAGTCTATGGCTTTGGATGGGCTTAAAATAACAATTACAATTATAGTGGTTAGTAAAAATGATTACATCAATAACACAAAACTGACCCAGCATCAAAATTAAACAATAAATCGTTTTACTGAGGTTTACTGAATCCTTAAACTAAGTAATTTGGTCACCTTGTTCATGGGCTGAATTAATGCGAGGTACTTAAAAAAAGTCGAGATAATTGCTTAAGAAAATAACAAAGCTTATCGAACGAAGAAGACCAATTAATATCGCTTCAAGAACAATCGAAGTACATGCGATTCCTTTAGAAAGAAACTTGTTTACCCCACAAATGAAAGTGATGTCTGGGATCCCAGCGGTAAGCTGATGTGGCTGACAGAGATGGAGAGAACTGGCGCGGAGAGACGGGGGGGGGGGGTGCACGGTGCAGTGCGCGTGCGCGATGCTCGCTGCCATGACTCGTGACCCACAGACATGCGCGGTCACGACCAACGAACTATACTACTGGAACGCGCACTGCCCATAAGCCACATGTTGTGTTTTCCGGTCGCACACAGCTGTGCGTTACTGGTGTATCATGGACTTGCAGGCGCTGAAAGTGGGCAAGAACTCACCGAGTTGAGCGGCGATCAACGGGACGATACGGCATCACGCCTTTTCATGCCGAAACACAAATCATTGTTTTTATTTGCATTGTTGGCAACTCTTCCTGTTTATTCCGTCAAGACGTCTGATCTGAGCAACTCAACTAGTTTGTTTTCCTTTTATTTGTCAATGTTAGTAATGTTTGTTATTTCGTGACATGGTGAAGAGTTGCTCTGCGTACAACTGCACGTCCAGATGGACTAAAAGCAGCCACATTTCTTGTCACAAGTAAGCTCTTACTATATCAACTATGTCATTATTTACTTTTAATTTCCAAAATAGTAATTTTCACCAATATTATGTTCTGTAATGCCAAATTATTAAACTGGGTTATCCAAATAATTAAAAGTTAAAAAGGACTTTTAATGAGTACATTAATAAGCTATCGTTTTTTAATCATGAACAATAATTATATAGTTGAATAAAACATGCTTATCACTCAATTACTCGTATTTTATCGGCATTGATCCAAGATATCGATGATGGTCGTTATAGCTCTTATGAATGCATAAACTTATGTCATTGCTAAAAGCAGTCTATACTTACCTGCTCTACTTTATAATTTTGGGAACTTTGTGATTTTCAGCTACCTGTATTTTATTATTTGTTTGTTTGTTTTGGCTTCCCATTGAATGATGACAATTTACTAAAAAATTGGATTATTGGAGAGGCTTAAAGTAGATTTTAAGCCAACAAAACATACTGTTTTATGCAGTAGGCCTAAACATTTTACAGAACATGATTACCATTTAATTTTGCCTAACACACTACGAAAATGTCTAAAAAATGAAGCAGTTCCAAAGATTTTTTTATTTTCCATCTCATATACAACAGCCACTGGAGAAAACGAAGGAGGATTATTTTCAGAAAGAAGGTGTTTTCAAGGGCGTTTTCAAGGGGCATTTAACTTATGACGAATTCACTGGAAGCCAACGAGTTATTTTTAATTAAAACTGTAATTAAGCTATTTTTTTATAATATCCCATCACATTGCGAAACAAAAAACTTTTGACATTACAAAAACACCCAACTTAGGAATACAGCAAAAGTTGTAAAAATAATTTTATTTTCTAACACGTAGATTAAGTATGTCATGTTTGTAAATTTTATGTAGTTTACTTTGAAATAAAATACTGTCAATAAAAATGTTGTTTTTTAACTTGGGAAATATTTTAATCTTCGTTTCACATCTTTTACAGACATCTTCGTTTCCAACTTTATAAGTAAAAATACCAAGTCAAAATCTCAGTTATTTTGATATTGTACAAAAATCTGTCTTTTAAACTAAAAATAAAAATCCACGGTAAAAAGCAGTTATTAACATTTGTAATAATAAATAAATGGTGGTATCTAACAATATTATTGTCTAGAAGTGATGTTAGATCATTACTATAATGCCTGCCATATGGGCGGAGTGAGTTCTTGCCCATTTTCCAGCGCCTGCAGTTTCGGAACGCAGCCCAGGATTTCGGCTCGGTTTCTCCGGCCCAGAGCGCGTTCCATTATTATAGTTCGTTGGTCACGACCCATTCGCACTAACGTTATCGTAGTTTATTGCGCGAGAGTTCAGTCCCTGCCGTCACTGTCCGTGCGACATTTAGTTTGTTTCTGTTCTTTCCTTGTTTAAATAAACTGTAGGTCAATATTCTTAGATTGAATTCTTGAATGAAACGCGTTTTAACAATGTTGGTTGGATGAGATATCGAAATATTATTTGTTTGATTAATTAAGGGTTATATTTGTAATTTCGAAAACCTAAAACGGGAACTACTTACTTTTATGGATGGATTTTTTTATTCGATGTTAAAATAACTAAATCTAATCCTTGCAATCGCTGTCAAAATAGTATAAACACTAAATAGTTACTTACATTTTTATAAATAAACAGCTAGAATTTAGAATCAAAGTTTTAGTATCTACGAAGAAAGGCCTAAACATCAGCAGAATAGATGAAAATCGCATTCAAAATATATATATATATATATATATATATATTAATTTAATATAAATAACTGTGTCGTGTGTATAGCCAGTGATGCAGGGAGGGAAAGATAAATACACTAGGTGCTACACTAGAGGCCTGGAATGTTCCGGGCAAGGAAGTAATCTAAGCAGATTGAGGAACACGTTACATAACTGTGTCGTGTGTATAGCCAGTGATGCAGGGAGGGAAAGAAATACACTAGGTGCTACACTAGAAGCCTGGAATGTTCCGGGCATGGAAGTAATCTAAGCAGATTGAGGAACACGTTACATAACTGTGTCGTATGTATAGCCAGTGATGCAGGGAGGGAAAGATAAATACACTAGGTGCTAGACTAGTGGCCTGGAATGTTCCGGACATGGAAGTAATCTAAGCAGATTGAGGAACACGTTACATAACACTGTGTCGTGTGTAAAGCCAGTAATGCAGGGAGGGAAAGATAAATACACTAGGTGCTAGACTAGAGGCCTGGAATGTTCCGGACATGGAAGTATTCTAAGCAGATTGAGGAACACGTTACATAACTGTGTCGTGTGTATAGCCAGTGATGCAGGGAGGGAAAGATAAATACACTAGGTGCTAGGCTAGTGGCCTGGAATGTTCCGGTCATGGAAGTAATCTAAGCAGATTGAAGACCGTGTTACATAACTGTGTCGATTAAAGAACAAGGAGTGCAGAGAGGGAATACGTAATTAATTCATTTCTAATAACGGCCCTGACTGCCCGCTTTTCCAACATGGTTGTAAATTGGCAATGGTCTAGAAAACAAATTAGAATAACGTAATTAATTGTTGATGCCATGAATGTTTTTGGTGACATCAATAGGGAAATTTTTAATGGGCTTGAGCTTTACTAAGATTATATTGTAGTTTATTGACACTCTTGACTCTAGACGCTTTCGTAGCAAACCGCCAGGGACCTCTGGAGAAACAGTGTGGCGGTTGAATGATGGCGATATCCTAGTGTAAGGTACTGCAACATGCCCAGCTGCCAAGTGGATTTGGCACAGTACTTGTGCCGTTTGGGTTCGCCAACTTCTGTGTCTGTAGTGCATTCTTTCTTCTCACTTTGTATTACCAGCTGGACATACCTTAGACTGCACAAAGTATGGGATCTGCGAATTGGCAAGTGTGCCGTAACTATTATGGTGTCTGTATTGGACTTTAGCACTAAGCGTGGTAACAATAATATTGTTA
Source organism: Homalodisca vitripennis (assembly GCF_021130785.1). NCBI lineage: Eukaryota > Metazoa > Arthropoda > Insecta > Hemiptera > Cicadellidae > Homalodisca > Homalodisca vitripennis. Next base: position 228,895,940 of record NC_060207.1, read on the forward strand.
TATTGTAGTGCTTGATGATTTTAATGCAATTGAAAACTGCCTGTAAATAATTTATTTTGTTTAATTTACGTATAATGCGTGATTTATCTATGGGTTTTACTTGTAAACTCGCTTGCTCTTTTTCAATAGCAGCAGAACAGGTCTACTGTTTGAGAGCAACAATTTTGATTGGTATCATGACCTTATTAGTGTTCTGCCTTTTATCCAAGTTATGCTATCGTGTATTATTCCTTTAGTTTCTGTATAGTATTATTTACCAATTAATGTAAAACTTGACATTAACATATTAGCTAACAGCCTTATTGTGGCATAATTGTGATAATTTTCCGCTTCCATTTCTGCTCAGTCGTGAATTAGGCATTATGCACTTTGTCGAGAGGGCGAAATAATGTTTACAAAAGTGAAAGTGGAATCGCTAATGACATACAGTGGAAATGGAGCAAAGGGTTTGTTGAAAAACGCCGGAGGGGTTAGAAAGTCGGACGAGGAAGTTTTGTCGTCGCGGGAAGGGTGGGGGAAGGCCAGCCATGTTGGCATGCACTGATGAAGAACCGTAATGTAGGGGTGGAGGGTGAGGGTCTACACGTCGATACCGATTTCGTCCGGTCCCTTGTGTCGTGCGCATGCCCGGACTCCGGCAGTCGGTCCCCAGCGAGGCTAGAGTACGTACTGTAAGTGTACTCTGAACTCTGACACCGCTGTGTTACAAGGTTGTGATGAGCAATTGTGCTGTACAGGGACCGCAGAGAACAGGAGGTACGAGAGCTGGAGAAGCAGAAGGAGAGGGAGAGAGAGATCAAGGCGGAGAGAGAGAAGCAAGAACGGGACAGGTTAGAGAAGGAGAAGGCGCAGCAGGCGGTCCATAAACATTTCGAAGAATCATTTAGGCTGGCACAGGCTAAGGTAAGTTGATTAGTAAAGTTTTTACAGAACGTAAAGTAAATGTAGGTTTCAAACAAAGAGGGACACGTCAATGACCTTGAAGTAGTAGGACAACTATGAGTATTGATCCACGACTCCCCCCTCCCCAAACCGGTTGGTTGCCTCTGTTAGAACTTCCCTATTATTGTATTGTATATGAAAGCTTCAGTTTGTCTGTGCCTGTGCTCGTGAACACGTTTTTGCTGAACTTGAAAACAGTACTAATATGTTGATTTTTGAGGTATTTTGATATATCTATTATATGTTTTGTATATTACCACATTTAAATATGCTATAGTAGGATTTATTGGAATCCATTCAGTAACATAATCTGTGCAGATACAATGTCTAAGCAGTGTTTTTAATTTTAAGAAAAGAAAATCTTTAGACAATGAACTGTTTCTAAGATGGCTATTTTAGTAGGCCTTGGGTCATTCTAATGTTATTCAGTTTCTAATGAATATGAACTACATTCTAAAAGGCACAAGACATACCTTTTTCAAATTACTGTAGGAAAGATATAAATTCTTAGTGGACATTTTATAGTTGTTCATTATGTGATTAGTTGAGGGAACTTACAAATGTCTAATAGACTATTTTACTATTACAACATCCTAACTAATGTTATTTATGTGAAAGTTAGTCTTTTTGTTTCTTATTATGCTTTCACACATACAAATCAAATCAAATCAAAATCAATTTTATTTCAAAATTTGCAAACAAGCACAGTACACATAATATAAATGAAATTAGTCCCACATGGGCCATAGAGGCTTGTGCGTGGTGACGAGTCAGTTTCTAGTTGCTGTGCACAGCGGAATTATAATAGTTATCCTTAATAACAATAAATTATTTTACATCTATTTTCAAAACAATTATTAAGTATGAAATCTAAAATAATCTGTGTAATTTGTAGGCCACAGACAACATTAATTATGCCACAATACCCAATAGTCTAATTATTTGATATAAAAGATCATATAAAAATAAGGTATGTTATTTGCTATAGTGAAGTTGACAAACAACATGTAGGTTGTGATTCCTGACTTAGGCGTGCCACAACGCTTTGGTAAGATTTGTTTATTTTAACCTAGTTCGTAATATTATGTATTAGGTTAGTTCTTTACCTGAAGAAGAGATCAGATTGCAGATCTCGAAACGTAGTGTTACTGATTTATTGTTTCACTGAACGATGGCAAATGTCCGGAAAAATCCTGTTTCCTTCACAATCCTTCCATCGTCAAAAATAACCTTCAAACAAAGTATTATTGTTTATGTGAAAGTTAAGTCTTTTTGTTTCTTATTATGCTTTCGCACATACACTTTTAAACTGATTGTACTGAAATTTTATGGGGACATTCTAGGGGCCTTGTTATGAAAATAGCAATTTTCAAAAAATTCTCTTGGGTGCACTCACTTGGTTTCTAAAGTTGTGAAATATCTTATCTCGGGTCTCTAAAATGTTATTAATTGAAAGAGCCTGTTAATGTAATCTAATCAACAGTTCTGTGTAAACATCTTTTATAACTGTACAACCATATGTTTAATTAATTTAACCACTATTTTCAATTTGTTTACATTTATTGAGTGAAAGCATAGAGTAAGAAAATATTCACATCAGAACATTAAACGTTTTAGTCAGAATATACTTTTAACTGTACATTATAGCAAATATTAAGTATACAGTGCTTGGTCAGTACTGTAATGCAGATTGTATTGTAAATATAGCTGTTTTGGGATAATATTCCTGTACGTTTGTACAAAAAAAAAGTAAATAAAATAAAAAGTTACTATCTAACTTTTAATATAAATTTAAAGGACTGTTGTAAAATCCATCTTAGTTGTCTTTTGATAAAAGTAGACTTTTTAGACCTGTGTATGTATATACATTTTCTTGATCAGAAACAAGGCAAAATCAACTATGGGACAAAAAAATACTATTACTAGAGTAAATAACAATGGCCATTAATGTAGACTTTTTAACACATTTTCTTGATCGTGACAATAAGGAAAACTTATCATTGGTATTGGAATTATAATTCACTCGAACTAGAAGTGCTCATACATATGTAAAGTCGTGGGTAATTGCTAGTTTTTTATATAAAATGTTTTTGCCGTCTTGATTAATCAGTCAATGGCCAGTTATATTAAATGTACTAGCGAACTGTTAAGAATGTAGTTTGTTAGCCTAGTTACTTTCACATTTACACATATATATCAGTTACCTAACAGAATACATGTGAAAAGTTTTAAACTTACATTTAAATTTTTCAAGTAATAAGGTAACAAATAAAAAAATTACCCTTTTCAGAATAATTTCTGATGGTTTCAGTCATGGTGATTAATAAATTTTCCATTCTTAGTTGATCGATCAATCGAGTGTTTTATGCAGGATTTTAGACAAATTAAAACATTTGTTATGCAAATCAATCAATCTATAAAAAGCGAAAGGTAAATGTAAGGTTTTTGTTTTTAAACAAAAGCTTACAGTGAATACTACTTAAGACTGAATACTAGTAGCTAGCAGTTTGAAATGGTGGAAATGTGAATACAGAAGGTCTCCATTTTATATTAGATTCAACAATAACACATAAGAACTTCTTTCACACTATTAACCTACACAAAAGAAGTGGATAGGGGGAGGGGGGGGGGTTAATAACACTACTCACTCACAGAACTTGGTCATTGACTGTGTTACCAATGTGGTATAGCCAATTTTGTAAATCTTATTTAACTAAATTGATTTTATTACAATCTTTATACTAACAATACAGACACTGAATCCTAATGTGATGTTGGCTACTTATGAAATGCTAAAGCCCTTATTTGTATGTGTCAGGAAGTATGTGGACTATATTAATAATTTTATTCCACCTTTTTAACGTACCTCATTTTTTATTCCGTTCCTAACATAGATTAACAAATAAAAAAAACTATATATTTTGTAAACCATGCTCCCAAACATGCTCAGAACAAAGTTATGTTTATTGCTTTATAGTTTTAACTTGACAATTATTAGTGTGGGAGCCAAGAGCAAATTTACATTATTTAAGTACGTGCCCTAGTTATTTGAAAGATTGGTAAAAAATGTTTCCTCTAACAAAGAAAGATACTTTAGCTGTACTAGTTCTGGTGAGGAAAAGTGTAGACACATATAATATTTAATTACATCACAGTCAGCTGACAAGATAAAGAGACTGTAATCCAAATATACTTTTCAGCCAGATATGGTTGGTTAGTACTGATTTATCTTATATTTACTTGACTGACTGAGTTGGTTTGTCAAGGTAAACAAATATCTGAGTGAAAATTACTCTTCGTTACTTTTAACCCTTCCTTTGTTAACTTCCCATTTTGGCCCTCACCTAAATTACCATGGCTTACTGTCAATTGCTTTTTAGAATTTTGTAGATAGAATCATTGTAATGAAATGCTGTGTTATTATTTATAAAACACAATCTCCCCTTAGTAATTCATAGAATTGAATAGAATTATGTCAATGGTTTTCTCTTTTAGGATAGGATGCAAAAGGAAATTACAATTTTGTAAAATATTGAAATACAATATCAATGTTTCTTTAGATAAAGCTCGAGTAATCAATCATCATATGTAAAGTGGAGTACTAGTCTGTATCATTGTCAATGCAAGTAGTTACAGAGTTTACTGTGTAAAGTCCAATGCCGATGTTACTCATCAGATAGTGTTTACAAAGAAGAGTGTTACTCTAATATGTTCCCATTACTGGCTATCTTATCTTGCAGATTAACTTACATCACCATCACAATGTTTGTCAAAATAAGTAATTGAAGCCATACACTGTTCACATTCACTGCATTTTTACCGAGAGAGTAAACATTTTCCATGCATTTAGAATATCTATGTTCCTTTTACTGTGTTGTATTTAAAGCACCATAATTTATGAAGCAATTTCAAACCAAACAATTCACCAGAGGATGTACAGTAGTTTGCCTTGTATTGTTGATGTTTAGAATTCAATAGTGTTTTTTAATTGTTGAGGCGGTTTGTAATTGCAAATTTGAATTTTTGTAGAACATGAATTCTTATTGGGACCCCTTGAGCGCTACTGTAGGCCCAATGCTCGGACGTGATTCGACAAGAATGTCTGAGAAGCTGCAGAACTCGATTTATAGGGTAAATACTCTGATTGGACATTTTACTTTTTCTCTTTTTCTTTTCTTTTTTTCTGTAAACTTGCAGTGAATGTGAAATGTAAGACTAAATAGTGTATGTAAATGCATCTTGCCAGTATTGTTTCATACAAGTTAAATTTGTAGCTGTCAAAAGATATAAATACGTATGTGTGCAATACTTATCAACAGTTGTGCTCTGCAATTATTTATTCTTAGTTCTTATGCTTACAAGGCCAGTGTTTAACTGACACAAAAGTCTCCCGGTTCACACAATGTCTTAACATTGCTTACACAACTATTGTCTTGAAATATTTTAAAACTTGCTGTGGAGAGCTGTCTTCAGTCAACAGGTTTCGGTATAAAATCTACTGACTGAATATGGCTTACCACAGAGACGCCAAAATATTTTAAGGAGATAATTTGTTTAAGAAATGTTTTTACGCGATCTGAACGGAAGCATTTGATGTTTTCATTTATTTTCTATCCATTTCTTACACACTTCAACTAGGGGAGTAGACTTGTTTGACTCAATGTGTACAGATAATAGTTTTTTATATCTAAAAGAATTTCTTGTTTCTTAAAAAGAATATTTTTCATAGGATAAGTAGTGAGTATTTGTTCACTTTTTTGCTCCTTTATACCTTATAGCAACAGCAGTTGACTTTGTATGTTATCAGTTCAGCATCTGCCCTAAAAAAGTATAAAATTCTCAAATTAAAAATAGGAATCAAATTTGAAATGAAAAAGACATTTGTAATTAGTTTGTTGGCATATTGTGGACTCTTGCTACTAGAATTTTGGCATTACAGACGTATTTGTTGTTTCAGAGAGGACAATCTGTGGCTGCTAAGGTGGAATACCCACCTCCCCCTGCTCACAGGCAAGTCATCGGCATCAAGGACAAGCCTCAGGTGTCATCAGGACTTCCGAGAGCAGAACCTAACCTCAATCTGTTCAACTACTCGGCCTATCAGAACCCATTGTCTTTCCTCCACCATGACCCATCCAAGGTGAAGCAGGAAGTGAAAACTTCACAGTCGTTGTCCCTGGTGGTCACCAAGAGTTCCCCCGTGGAGCGGGACATGGGGCTGCCGAACCCTCCCCCTCTTATGCCCGACTTGAAGAGTTCAGTGATAGTGAAGAATGAAGGACAGAAAGCGAGTATAGACAAGACTAAGTTGCGAGTGTCGGAACCCCACTACCTACCCCCGGCCCCCTCGGGTGCTCAGATAAAGTACGAGTACCGGAGTCCCTCCCAGTCACCTCACCTCCTGCCTCACCAAGCTCACCACTTCGACCAGGGTGCCAACTTGGCCAGCATCAGCAAAGTCCATAACCACAACAGTGCACCGGTTCTACACCAGCGGGCCAGACAGTCACCTCTTCCTCCTCACAGACAGTCACCTCACCCTCCTCACCGCCAGTCCCCCCACCAACCTCCTCTACCTCACAGACAGTCCCCACACCCGCATCCTCAGAGACAGTCACCTCACCCTCACGCTTCCTCTCCTGACCAAAAGTACCAACCCGGAACATTAATTTATTCCAAGTCAGCGACTGTAAATTCTTACCCCTACCCCGCTCCCGCTCCTCCACCACTGCACTACGCACCACCGGTTACAACGCCACCGAAACCCAAAGTCAGCAGTCCGGCACCACCTCACATCTACGGGAAGCCGAACAGTGGTATCTCCACCGGGACACCGATCTGTCGGTCACAAGAGTTGAGACTTAGTCCACTGCCTCTCACCTCGACTAAAGCTCCACTGACGACCTCACCGTACCAACAGCTGCCCCAACACCACCCACCGCCGTCTCACCAGATCGTACCCAGAGACCATCAGCCGCCTCCACCTCCCGCTCACTCCAAAGCTGTATACGGCCTCTACCAGCCCCCTCAGGGCCCGGGTCTGGCCGTTAGTGTGAAGCCACCTCCAACATCGCCTCCTTCCAGATCCTCACCTCTCGCGGCGTTCCAGACACAACCTCTCGACCTCGGAGTGAAGGAAGACCAAGACAGAGGTTCGTCCCCAAAACGAAAATTGACGGACGATCAGGAGTGTTTAGACGCTAAGAAACGGCGGAGTGAGGAACCGGTATTGTCGAGAGTCAGTGAACCGAGTCCTTTACTAGCGAGTGCGGCGACGACGATAACGACAGTAGTGAACACGGCAGTGGCCGACACTCTGGATAGGCCGAGAAGTGCGGGAACGCCTGCCCCTCCTGCCTGTCCTAGCCCCAACACACCCGCTAAACCTCCTAGTGGTATCGACAGTGAAAAGTCCAATAGCCCAGGCCCTCCCCCACGAACTTCTTCATATCCCGTTCATAAATTGAAAAAAGCGTGGTTACAAAGGCATTCGGGTGAAGACGGCACGGACGATAAAGATGTTGTTGGTTCCGGTAGTTGTGTGACGTTGCCATTAACACTTCCCAAGAAAGAAGTGGAAAGGACTGAGAGTGTTAGTGCTGTGACTTCCTTACATAATATAGGTTCTATGGCTGTTAACAGTATAAGTAAGACAAAACCGAAAACGAGTAGAAAAACGGTGAAAGAAACTCCTTTATTAAACGGTCACACGCCGGGGAAGCTCCCGGACGCTGACGACTCCTCGAGTTCTGACCCCGACAGGAAGGCCTCTCCTCCTAAAAGAGTGCCTCCCAAAGTGAAAAGAAAGAAAGGTGGTAGAAAACCTGCCACCGAAGAGAACAAGAGAAAAAAGTTATCCGCTAGTAGTACCGATAGTGATAAAGAAAGTGGGAGTGATAAGGACAGTGACAGTGGTAAGAAAGCTGCTGGTGGACAAAATGAAAAGTCCGGAAAGGATAGTGGCAAGAAAAGAGGACGGAGGCCTAAAACAAACCAAGGAACCCAGCCAAAAAACGAAGGAGGTAAGATTTAATGTTGAATATTCAAATAAAAATAATTGATTAAGGTATAAAGTAGCTTAGTTGACTAATAACAAGGTAGGTCTGAGGAAAAAAAGTAGGCTCAAACAGCTGTTAGTACAAGTTTTTAATACATTTACAAATAACTTAAGATTTTTATTTATATAAAAGGCAATCAAACAAAATGTATAATTTAATCATAGTTGGTACACTCATGTTGGTTTGCCAAACATGAAAAATTGGCTAATGAATTTAAAATTCTATGACCAAAAATTGTATATACATACAAATACAAAATTGTAATTAATGATTCAAAATAATTGTATAATGTTAATTATGTTGAAAATAGTGCCAACAAATGTAAGGTAGCCTGGAATGTAATTAAAGAAAACTACGAGTCTGTAGTAGACTTCATGTTAAAAATAAAATGTCTCCCAGTGCATTCATTGAATATGTTATGACCTCTGTGAAAGATGAAAAAGATAAAATAATAAAACCTATTCCTAGTTATAATGAGTTTGTCCAAAATATTTTTATCACATCCAAATCATTTCATTGTGTATTATATAACTGATAATATAATCAAGGCAACAAGGTCAAGTCCTCCTCATAATTTTGATATTTATAAAAAGTTGAATATTGTATAAAGAATATCTTGCTCAGTATAAAATCTCTGTCATGTTTCTACAATTATTAATTTTATTTAAAATTTCTCAAAATTTGTTTTATTTTTAAGAAAGGTTGTAAGATAAGCCGAGCAGTTACAAGCCAATATCTGTAATTTCTGTTTTATCTGAGCAATTTGAAATATTATATGATCAATTAACTGCCTATTAAAAAACAGTGTTTTAAGAATTATCTCAGTTGGACTGTAAAACATAATCCACTATAAATTTTATAGATAGGCTTGTTTCTAATTTTATAAATCCTTTTAAACTAGGGGTAACAGGAAGTTGTGTTATGGTCAGAAGAAATGACAGTTGTATATTGAAGCACACAGGGCTCTGTTTTCATTCTCAATTGTTTTCATTGTTCATTTTTTTGTTCTCGTAAATCTATCAGTGATTTTACGTTTTCAATTAAAGCCGTAATAAATAATGTCACCACCATTTTTACAAAAATGTGTATTGCAGAATCCTCTATTTAGTTAAGATCAAATATGTTTCTACTAAATGATGACAAAGTCCAAAATATATTCTTTAGTCCAAGATTAACAACCAATCGCCATCTCATTGGCAGTGTTACCATATTTCAGTCAAGGTCTTGGGTATGGTTGTAGGCCATCTTGTAACATGAGGGCCACTCATTGATAATATAAGATAAATGTTACATAAGTTAGTCCAGAGTTATCTTGTTACATTGAAGACTCACTAACTGTGTGAAACTCTATAAACTACATTAGCATCCATTTCATATTTATAATCAGTTCACAGATTTGGTCATTTAATATGGAAATATTAGCGGAATTAATTTTACATCAAATTTTCTAAGAAAATGAACTGAATCTAATGACAGCAAACATTTAAAATTGTTGTGGGAAAGGCTTTGAGTTTTTCCACACAGGACAACGATAAACAAATGTGGAAGGTTACAATCCCACTACACTCTTGACAAAATGTGACAAATGTTACCATTTGCTTTTAAATAATCCTTTTTATTCTTCATTAAAAATTTTAAACAGCAATTCTTCCGACTGGATCAACGTTTTAAACTCCGGTTTGTTTGTAGCATTGTTTTCAGTTAAACTAGACCTTTAAAATTATGTACAACTCAACATAGGCTGTCATTAAAGATTTTCTCCTTACCCCTTTACGGGCCGTCAAAGGTGACATCCAATTCAACACGCACTCAGAAAAATAGCTTACTACTACCATTAACGGTACGCCAAATTTGGTTGTGATATATCTTGTTGTTTAAAAATTGTAAAGTCGTCCTAAGACTTAATTGTCATCCTGTATGTATGTCAGATATGAAATCTGTGGTAGGCCGAATCTATATAATTAAAAATGAAATGCTATTTTGTGTAGAGAATTGAACTGTCACGATAGAACAGAGATTGATTATACTGTCAAGCTGTTGTTCAAATATTAAGTAAACTACTTAATCATAATTCAGTACTGGTACCACCCCATTCTACCAACATTTATAATTCATTGTTGTAATTTTAATGAAGTGGGTTCGTCAGAATTTCTTTCTACTCATCTGCAGTACCGTCCATTTACAAGGACAAGTCTGGTTTTGATTGAAATGCTTAGGAAGCAATTTGTAATAATTACTTTCTAGGCTTTTGATTTCTTTACAAAATTGAGATCAATAACTGCGTAATTTATTATTGGAAAACAGCTGATCGTAACACTCTAAATTGGGCATTCAGAAAAAAAGCTGTAAAAGGAATTTTCATTGAATAACAAGGTATTCAACTGAGTACAATGTTATTGTTGAAATATTGCCTTCAACAATAATTGTGGAGTAAAGGTTAAGTTGTTGATACTTGTACATATTTAATGAGGTTAAGTGTTATCTCTTATCATGTAGATAACAGTCTTAGTTTGCTTAAGTTATGCCTGTGTGTGTCAATTATATTAACAGACTTGGTTTTTATAATTGCACTTGAAGACTCTGGCCTAATTAGTACAAGAAAATGCTAGTCATTACAATGCAGATTTAATTATTGAAAGGCTTACTTTGTAGTAAATACAATAAATTCATATGTGTTTGATTGGAGGGGTCAAAATATTTCAATATGTACTTTTACTTTATTAAATATGAGCAAATTCAAATTGAAAGAAGTAAAGTAACTATTTAATTACTAAAATTAAGGGTGGCTATAAAGAAATATTAATGTACACGTCTGAAGCATTTTAATTTCAGTGAGCATGCATAGTATTTAATGTACTCAAAAAATAGTTACAGTAAATTTAAAATGTTTTAGGCCAAAATTAAAACAACACAAAATATATTTTAAAATAAGTTGTGGTGAACAGTTTCCAATGTATGTTCTAAAATGTGAAGGAAATAATAGTAAAGTATTTCTATCCATAATACTGACTAACTTCTTGTCGCTTGATAGATGAAGTACTGATCCTGTGTAGTTCTCGTGCTAAAGGAAAGAATAGGAATGTAGCTGAGGTGTTCCTGATAAGGATTGGTTTCTAGTCCCTGGAAATTGGACAAAATTACTGATCTATGTAGTTCTTGTTGTTGAAAGAATAGGAATGTGGCTGAGGTGTTCCTGATAAGGACTGAATTCTAATCACTGGAAATTGGATAACATACTGATCTGTGTAGTTCTCGTGCTCAAGGAAAGAATAGGAATGTGGCTGAGGTGTTCCTGATAAGGACTGACTTCTAATCACTGGAAATTGGATAACATACTGATCTGTGTAGTTCTCGTGCTCAAGGAAAGAATAGGAATGTGGCTGAGGTGTTCCTAATAAGGACTGACTTCTAATCACTGGAAATTGGATAACATACTGATCTGTGTAGTTCTCGTGCTCAAGGAAAGAATAGGAATGTGGCTGAGGTGTTCCTGATAAGGACTGACTTCTAATCACTGGAAATTGGATAACATACTGATCTGTGTAGTTCTCGTGCTCAAGGAAAGAATAGGAATGTAGCTGAGGTGTTCCTGATAAGGATTGGTTTCTAGTCCCTGGAAATTGGATAAAATACTGATCTATGTAGTTCTTGTTGTTGAAAGAATAGGAATGTGGCTGAGGTGTTCCTAATGAGGACTGAATTCTAGTCACTGGAAATCGGATAAAGTATTGATCTTGTGCACCACTTGTAATATTATTATTCTATTCAGCCCGATGATATTCGTTCACAAGCATATGACTTAAAAGATTTTCAGGTCTAAGTGCTTTAGTGCTGAAGCCAGTCTTTTAACAGTTTATATTAGTATTTGTGTATCTTCACTCGGAATCTAGCACGGGCAAAATGAACATTGTTTGCCATCTTACTACCACTTAATGCTTTGACTTGCATGAAACATGCTCAGGGTGTGATGTGTTTAGGTGAGGAGCCGCGCAACAAAAAGCCCCGGGACGAGCCACCAACACCGCCCCAACGCGACCCCTTCGCCAAACCTCCTGTGGGGCAGCTCAAAAAGACCGGTGAGAGTTTCCTGCAAGACGGTCCGTGTTTTGAGGTAGCACCCAAACTGGCCAAGTGTAGGGAGTGTAGGTGGACGCCTCACCAGCGTTCACGCAACATGCCCAACATCTTCTGCCGGTTCTACGCATTCCGGAGACTCAGGTACGATGCACATTCCTCTGCACCTTCTTTAATTATCTTATTTATTAGTTAGGTTTTCTATGTAAATTCAGCTTTAAGTTGTATGCGTTACTTAGCTCAAGTTTTTGTAGATCATTATTGCATAATAATTGTAACAGTTGGACTAGAAATGAAGTAAATTATAAACATTGGAATTTCTTATTTGGTGGTTCTCAACCCTTTTGTTCTGGTTACAAACTAATTACACCTGCATATTGTAACCCAGAATCCATATTTCAGAATTGTAAGACAAACCTGGTCAAAAAAATACATGTTAATAGCATTTTTTTAAATTCATATTTATTGATTTCTGCCATCTCAAAATTGAATTTAAATGTATATTATTTTATTCGAAAGTTGCATATGGTCTTTCCATTGATAATAGGACAAATCAGTAATTTCACTAATGAGAGGGAGAGGGTAATTACGGCAATTTTATTTAACCCTAGAACTGGCGTTCATTTCATCCTGTAGTGTCGGGCTGTTTTGGAGCTTCGCGCAAGGTTTTTTTAAAATAATTATTAAAAATATAAAATAAAAGCAATATAAATAAGAGTATATATTTTTGTGTTCAGAATTAAACGTAGAATTGCACTATATTGTAAAAATTAACCATAAAAAATTTTCTAATAAACACTTTTTTTAATCAAATATAAAATTTACGAAAAATATTTCTTAAATTTGGGGGGGACCATACCTAGCAAATGAAGTTATAGTGAGAAATATTTATAAGTGAGATAGCCATTCTGTGTCAAATTTTATCTAGTTTCAGAAAAACATAAACATTATACACATTTATGAAAGCATCATAAAGCTATAGAACAAAAAGCAGCGATGCGTATAAATTTTGAAAATCGGGTGTACAAGTAAGACTTTGGTAAAACAAGTTTTGCTAATACATTTATCTATGAATACATGTTATATTGCATATTTTATTACTTAGAATAAAATAGAATATACAGTACTAATGAAATAATTACCATAAATTATTTTTTGAAAAGTAAAAAAAAGTTAAATTTTGCCATTGTTCAAAAATTTTGCGAAAAATTTTCATTCAGCAAATCGTTTCTAAAGCTTGTATTATATCAAAATTTATAAATTTATGGTTTATAAGTAATAGGAAAATATTATGTAGTTAGAAAACTATAAATATAACTAAATATATTGAAAAAATATAGAATAACCCAAACAGTTATTATATATAACCAAATAAATTACAGGAAATATATATTTTATTGTGAAAACTATCTATTTACCAAAAATAAATAGTTACTTCAGAGCTAAAAGAGTGCTATAAATAACGTTTAGTAAGTGAAAACAATAACAAACTATGTGAAATGAATTTTAGCCAAGTCATTTTGCCATAGCCTACACAAAGCCGGTAATTTCTCAAACATATTTCAGTAAATAGAAATTGATTTATTCTAAAATATATATGTTTACACTACTACGACATCAAACAACACACTACACATTAAATACGACACTAAAACACGCGTAAAACTATTAAAACTAACAAATATCCACAGCTCGGCACGAAAGTGATGCAGAACGGCAGCGGCAATATGGCGGTCACAACAAACGGCGTCGCGTTTTCTTTTACGTTCAAAATAACAAGCTTGCTACGTCATAACCATAATACAAAGAGGAATAAAACTCATCTGTTCCCTAGCATTTTCCTTCCCGAATCAAATGGTGCATGAATTATATCGATACGTTACCGGAGTATATATTGTATACGAGAGAATGTTTGACCGACAAAATTTTGACGGTTAACACTACAGAAGTGGCATTGACCGACAAAATTATGTCGATTAACAGTTCTAGGGTTAAAGGAAGGAGAACGTACACATAATTTCCTTCATGAATAACAGAACTGAATGTACTTTATTTCAATGAATTCCTTTGGAATTTTCTCTGCTGCATATTGGAAGAAAGCAATGTTGAAAGTTTACAAACGCCATTAGCTATTGAAATAATGATTAGTAAATGAGAAGTAGAACATAGTCTCAATATGCGTGATATGTACAGGTACACCAAAAACGGTCAGTTGGCCATCGCAGGGTTCTCGGACCCGCTGAGGGACGCCACGCAGGATGATCTCAAGCTGTGGCTACCTCTGCCAGACAGTCCACCACCCGACCTCGACCTGGAGATGTCCAGGTTCCTCCTACTGCAAGTTGGCGACCAGTTCTGTGACCTCCTGGAGCAGGAGAAAGAGGCCATCAGCATCCACATGTCCGACGGTTGGTACCACTGCCAGTCTACTCAGTCTATGTAGCCGATATTCGTTACTTAGCGTTGATTGGGACAAATTACAATCGCAGATTCGCATAACAGTTTTGATTAAACAATGTATTTCACTGAGCTATAAATAATGTAATAACTATGGGTCTGTAACAAGTGAAATTCAGAGTACCAAGAATAGTGAGATCAACTGTTATTGATAACGGTTATGTCCAAGCTGTTGTGTAGTCTGCATATAGTTGTGGGAGTTATCTTCTTTTGGACAACGGCCAATTTCACAACAGTGATAGAACTGTAACTGTTACAGCATTTCTTCATTGCATTTACAACTTTCTTTTCAGGTTTTATTTTAATATTTGATGTGATTTAATTAAAAAATTGTAATGGAATAAACATGGAAAATACTTTTAATGCTATTATTACAAATGTAAAGATTATGAATTTCACTGTAGTTTGGTAAAAATTGAAATTGATTAATAACAGAGATTTATTAAAAACTTAAAAATTTAATGTACAAAAACAAGAATTTACTCTAGAATACTAAAAATATCCACAGAACAATCACGTTCAGGGGAAACGGTGTAAAATGAATGAAAATGATGAAAAGCACCAAGATTTTTTTGTACAATGTTTTCAGTTAAAGTTATATTTAAAAGATGTTAAACCTTTGAGTGCCAAGTGCTTAGTGAGCGGTCAATTTTAGTTCATTTATTTTTGTTACGATACAGGTAAACTGTAAGTAAGGGCTGTGTGGACCTAACTTTGTCTGTTAAAATAAGGAATTTTTCATTTTCGTTTCTTTCCATCTATAAAATGGGAAGCAATTTACAATGTTAGGTTAACCACTAGTGGTCCATGAGATACATGTACATGAGTACATGTGGGAGTGTCGATCAACCAAAATGTAATTTTTACAGACTTGTTTGATAAATACTGTAAAAGTAGCATTTGACTAGTTATATCATGAAAGAAATGTATGTATTATGTTTGTGAAACACAGTAACGAAATGTTGATTCCATCTAATGGTGTGTATGTTTGCAGACAAGACGATAGCGTGGAAGAGAGTGGTCCAGGGGGTGCGGGAGATGTGCGATGTGTGCGAGACCACCCTGTTCAACTTCCACTGGGCATGCGGCAAGTGTGGGTTTGTCGTCTGCATCGACTGTTACAAGGTAATGTCATGTCAAGTAATCGCTATCATTCTGCTGTTGTTACTTTTAATTAAGTAACTTATCTCAGAACTCCTCTTCATGTACTTTATACAAGGCTCATTTTGATGTGAATGAACTATAATAATATGTGGGGGTGTCTGTTATAACCTAGACATTATCCACAATGGATTGAAAATTACATAAATTATGAAAAGTTGTTGAATAATTTGTTGCATACTAATATAAGTGAGGCTTGGAGTTTTAGTTTTTCACATGATGCAATACTTATTAAAATTTTTGTACCTTAGTGATTTTTGTAAGGATGTCCAATAAGCACCTTACTATGTCTTTTATAAAATCTCCAGTTGATTTTCCTGAGTAAATAATGTGTTATAGAACATTTGTCCAAGCCAACTTCAGAGTCTATAGAACTGTTTGGCATACCGTAAATGTTACATAGAAACTTTCACTTTTTTTTTGAAACTATAGTGTTATGTTTAGTTTTATTTGACTTAAATGTCCAATGAACGAAGTGGAAGAAGAGTATTTGGGTGGTTCTATTTAAATATGCTGATTAGTAAATTACAATTTTGTCTATAACTGTAACTTACTCATCAAATAACAATTAAAAATCAAATAATAACGTTTTTATAAAAATTTGATGTATCTCATTAGCATATGATTATAAATATTGTTGATCCACGATAAAGCCGTGGTAAGTTTTTTATTTGCCAATGTACACTCTGTTATTCAGTCTCTGTAAGATAATTAACCCGACCGATGTGTACAGAGCCGGAAGAACGGAACAGTGAAGATGTGGGGGGAGCCTGGGCGGGACCGGGACGACAAGGCTTGGCTGCTCTGCACCAACCGGCAGGGTCACGAACAGGAGCGGCTCATGTTGACGCAGATAATCGCTGGGGACTCTCTGGAGACGTTGGAGCGTAGATGTCACGATGCCAGAGCGACCTGGGGCATCCCCATGCACTGCGGTTGTCCCCTCGCCAAGTCTGCCAAGCCGACTAATGGCTTCTGCAAGGTAGGCTGACCTAATGTGCAACTCAACTACTCTAACCTAGCTGTAGATGGATAATTGCAACCAGAACTCTACACTCATGTCACAGCAGACCCCAATGAATGATAATAATATGGAACAAACTAACCATTCATACTCTTGAAGTTTAACCTTGACTGAAGTGTAGATAAAACTTTTTCAGATATTGATTATTAATCAAGTCAAAGTCAAGTAGTTTTGTAATACGTTTTTGTCACTCATCCAATGTATTATTTAGTTATTGGTTCTTAAATATCTGCTTGAATTATATACCAATAAGCATTTCACACTGTTTGTGAATCAAAATTATTTAGGAATAACCTGTTTAAAGGAAAGAACACAATAAATGTTCAGATCTTGTTTGCTGAATAGACAATAATTTATAGAAAAACTGACATGGAGAAAAAGAGAATTGACACAGAAACAATGACCTTTATATAATCTGTAGATCATTTATCTTATCAGAGATCGACTCACTGTAGTGGATATATTTATGAAATTGTATTGGAGATTATGGCAATGGTCTATCGTATAGTCTTGTGTAAAACAAAACCCATGGAATTTTGATCTTAAACTTACTCCAGAACATAAGGATATAATAAAAAACTATGCTAATTAATATTTAACACAAAGCACTTAAGTGACATGCCTGGCTTTGAATTCCTTCTCTAAATTCCATTGAGGATAATCGAAATTAAGTTAAATATTTTTATTCATGTTTAAGCATTTTAAAACATTTAACCTTAATTTACCTAAATGACTACAGTTTACTGTAACTTGCATACATGAATATGTATGTTTGTTGGTACATTACCATCAGGAATACACTATTACATTGTATATGTAATCAAGACACCTTTTATTAATACAAAATGTGTAAAATGTTAACTAAAACTAGAATGTTTTCTAATTATTATTAAGCAATACAATAAAATTTTGTTTATCATTTTTAGGACCTGTTGAAAAACCTGCAGCTCAAGACTGAACCTGTAAATGGACAGATAAAGAGTGAGAAAGAGGAAAAGACTGATGATAAAAATTCTCCTCTGAACTGGCTGGCAGACGTCGCCCTGTCCAATGAGGACAAGAAGACTTCATGTGGGGTGCGTATATTATGTTGTTAAAGTGCTAAATAAATCTTTAAAAATATTATAGATAAAATATGCTAATCAAGTTAACGATACTACACATTAAATAAATCAATAGTTATAATTCTTAACTGTCTTAACTGAAAATAACTAGTTGTTTTAAATATTTACACAATAAACTTTATTAAATTTTAAAATTCATTAAATAAATTATTGGGAAGCTTGTCCTGATCTAAATTTATTATTTTTAATATATTTGGCATAATATTTAAAAAGACTGTTCATTAAATGGCCCCACGTTTGTAACATTTATAACTGCACATTTCTTTCTCAAAATGTTGTTTTCAATAGTCACAACTTCAATTTGTAGTGTATCCTGTATTTTGACAGTCACATATTATTAATATTTTGTACCTCTTATGTAATTTGATGGGGTAACAGAACGTTTCTTCTTATTAATTTTGCAATAGCGTAATAGTAATTAACTCAGAGGTAGAGTCTACATGAGGATAGTATGTGCAGGAAACCGGCAGCAGCAGTGACTCAGACGAAGACAAGGATGGGAACTACTCGACTCTGCGAGAGCTGCTGATCCGACCCGCGCCGAAGAGCAACGGTAGCAGAGCGCCATCACCTGCAACGGGGACCAAGAGTCGCAAGTCGCACGTGGACACGCTGGACGAGGCGATATCCAGCGTGATCGAACACGCCGTAACCAAGGAAACTGGTGACGTCGGTGTGGTGGACAAGGTGGTGGCTCCTCAGCTTAAGCACTTCGTGAGGCGTTACACTTGGCCGCAGAAGAGCTGGAGGGACCCGGTACCGATACGCATCATGACACTGACAGAGAGCGAAGTGTTGTACCCCGACCTCCCCCACTCCTGGCTCTGCGACGGCCGGCTACTGCGACTGCACGATCCCAACCATTCCGGGAACTACAGGATATTTCAGGACCAGTGGAAGAGAGGGCAGCCGGTGCTGGTGAGCGACGTCGGCAAACATCTGGACAAGGATTTGTGGCACCCGGAATCGTTCATCAGGGACTTTGGGGACACCAAAAACGATCTGGTGAACTGTATGACCGGTAACCTGGTACCCAACCAGTTCATGCGCAAGTTTTGGGAGGGCTTCGAACACCTGACCAAAAGGCTGAAGGACGACAGAGGCCAATCCATGTTGCTCAAGCTCAAGGATTGGCCTCCGGGAGAGGACTTCGCCGAGATGCTACCCTCGAGGTTCACCGACCTCATGAATGCCCTGCCCATGAAGGAGTATACCCAACGCACGGGTCGCCTCAACCTGGCCTCTCGGCTTCCTGACTGCTTCGTGCGGCCCGACCTCGGACCCAAGATGTACACTGCCTACGGGTCCGCTATCCACCCTACCAAAGGCACGACCAATCTGCACCTCGACATCTCTGACGCTGTCAATGTCATGGTCTATGTTGGTGTGCCCAAGGACAGCGATTCAGAAGACCATATCAAAGGTACGGGATCTTTACTTTGTTCATTTGTTCACAGCGAAAATATGGTGAAGTAACTTTCAATGTTAAAAGGGAACATGAATATGGAACCCCAAAGTTAACCGTAAATTCTTTTTTAGAAAACTTCAATTTATCAGTTTTAAATTGAAATAAACAACAGACAATCAAATTGTTGTCCTTTGAAATAATGTATTATGTTCTCATAAGAGGTTGAACATGTAACATTCCAAGGGATGCAACTTAAATGGATTGAGCTGAACACTTGTTGACAAAAGATTTGTCTAAAAATTACAGGAGCATTTATCATCAAGCAACTACGTATACAATACTTTTCATTCATCCACATTTTTCCTATTGAATAAAATAGTGGGATTGGAGTACTGAGCAAAACTTTGAAAGAGTGTTTTTGCAGTCCAAGTAATTCTTTGTAAAGTTAACAAAATTCATGTAGAGATATCTTCATGAGTTCAGAGTTTTGACTTGACTCTTAGCATCTGCGTATACTTCAGATAAAAGCTTTCTACACACTGAACAGCCAACTTTTGAAAATTCTCCATGTTTTGTGTAATTGATAACATTTCTGAGGACATAAAGAGTGAAAATAAAATAATTTCAAAGCTTGCCTTTTGGCTTGTGGAGGGTCAAAATTGTCGCTGGACAAGTAGTACACCAACTTGGTGTATGCTTATTAGAAAAGAAATTGATCAAATTTTGTGACTATTACATAATAATAACGGAGTATTATATGATAGATATATATATATATATATATTTGTATTGTGTTGTAAGAAATTGAATGCTTTTATTTTGTACTATGGCTACAATAGTAGTTATTTTAATTTATTATGTACTTTTTTACTTTACATTTTCATCATCTCGATGTCAGCCTCCAAGTATCTTAGATCTACTGCCTTGACAACTTTAGTAGTATGTTAAATCAAATCAAATCAGATTTTTATTGCCGGAACATTCTACAACGCATGGCAAAAGTCAACTTTTTACTTGCTAGAATTGTAGTCTCTGTAATACATACTTAATATACTTAACGGTGTTAATTGCCAACCATGGCATAAAGACAAATTGTTGATATCTCTCAAATTTAGTCAAATATTAATGTATACTTTGTAATTGATCAATCTTCATCTAAAGAGCTATTTGCTTAAAGTTAAGAATGTCATTAAATGTGTAAATAATGGAGCATTAACTAAATAAGAACTGCAATGAATGATTTTTTCTTCTAATAGACGATCATTCAACCCAAAAGATGGTGAGTAGTTTTAAATGTTGTGTTAATTGTTACAGAGGCGTATCGCGCGATTGATGAGGCGTGTTCAGACATGCTGACGCGGCGGCGGGTACGCGAGAAGACCGAAGTACCCGGCGCGTTGTGGCACATCTACTCAGCACGCGATGCGGACAAAATACGTGACCTGCTGAACAAGGTGGCGATAGAACGGGGTGCGCGGCTGGAGCCTCACCACGACCCCATCCACGATCAAAGCTGGTACCTGGACAGTCCCCTGCGCGAGAGGCTCTACAAGGAGTACGCCGTCGAGGGCTACGCGATCGTGCAGTGTCTCGGTGACGCCATCTTCATCCCGGCAGGAGCTCCCCACCAGGTACACAGCTTAACTTTGTTACTGCGCCAATGAATATGTTATTCTAAAACTTAAATCTGTTTGTTTTATATCTATTACCTCTATAAAAATGTTCTTTACAAATGACTTACCTTCTTGTTCGACGTGCACGTCTAATTTGATTCTTGTTCAGGTCCGAAACTTGCACAACTGTATCAAAGTGGCGGAGGACTTTGTGTCACCGGAGAACGTTTCGCACTGCTTCCACCTGACGCAAGAGTTCCGTGAGCTGTCCGATACCCACTCCAATCACGAGGACAAGCTACAGATCAAGAACATAATCTACCACGCCGTCAAAGACTCTCTCTCCGTTTTAAGTTTAAAAGAGAACTGCGTTTCTCTGAAACAGGAATCCACTGACTCGTGATCGTAACTGCCACTCTACTCTAAGCGTTTCTTGTGATAGGTGCTGTTTCTTTTTATTCAAAGCGCTACGAACATTTTATCGTTGTTAATAGTGCTTCAAAAGAAGTTTTAGAGTTAATTTGTAAGTGTTTCTTGTACATAGTTTTGTTTATAAAACGCGGAAAAAAGTGAATTAGTACATATGAAGAGGTGTAAATATAAATAGATAGCTGTATTATTAGCGGCACCAAGTGGCGCGGTTTATACCTTGTACAGTGTCCATTATTTAATTCACCGTAAGATTCTCGATCGAGCTCGGTGTTCGATGTAAATATTGTACCTATAAATAAGTAAATATGTGCAAAACATGTCGTAACCAATCCCGCCCAACTTTGCACTTTTTCTACAACAATTTAGGTATATTAAGTGTTACGGCTGTTCTAGATCTCACTAAATGTTACAGAGAAATGTGCATTTGTAGTCATGTCAAAATATTCCATGGCATCATCAATTAAAAGATAATTTTTCCTGATGGTACTTAAGTAACTGTTGTAATTGAACTCGTATCTTGTTACCACTCACCACCACTGTCTCTGTGTATATCGATGACGTGAGTTCGAATTCCATTATTTTTATCTACTTGTAAAGAATGGGTGGGCAGAAAGTGTCCTTGTTTTTGTTAACTTTTCATTGTTCAGTTTTTCATAATAACAAAAAATTAATTCTGCCCCGATTCATAACTTTATATGGTTACATGGAATCTGTTTATTTCTCAATGAAAATTAAAGTGCTATTTAAATAAAGTGCCAATGTGGATAATGTGTACATGTGTATTATTCCTCACCTGAATAACGTACTCGTGTTTCAATTGTGGAGAAGGGTGCAACTCAATGTGTAGGTGCTATAGTAGGGGCTACAAAAGAGTGCAGTTGGTGTTGACCAATAGAATGGAAGTCCTGTGCGACTGCCACACAACACGTCAACATGGCGGTTGACACAGACTGTACTTACAAACTAGCACCGATTTGCATTAAAATCTTATTGGTATAAGAGTAGAAGCTCTGCACAGAAACACAAAACCATTTAAAGTTATTACATACTAATTAATGAATAAAAACATAAATCGTTCTAATTAACGTAGAACAGTTAAACAGTGTACTTCTTTATTTACTTACGAAAGAACAATCTTTCCCAATCAAGATTATTAACATTTTTAAATGATATTTTAAAAACTAACGTTTAAATAAAAAAAGTTTTAAATACTAAACGTTGTATTTAACTAATCTGCCACATAGTGTTGCTTAAATTGTACTCTAAATTCAAAATTATCATTTAAATTATCAAATAATCACATTTCCCACAAAATAATAATGAGAATTGTAAAAAAGAAATATTTCACCCACTGCTAAATATTTTTCACTCCTCATTCACATGCATTATATATTGTGTTTTAAAATTTTGATGTCTACTATTTAAAAGTAGCTGTTATTACTGTAGCTATAATATGTAAAAATGTTATGTCTACAAAGACACTTAATTAGTATTTTTTAACTAAATATGGTAAATTAACGTTCAGGTGTTTTTCATGTTCTTCGTAAAAGGGTAGTATAATGCAATAATTCCTTTCAACCCATTTATCTCAGCATGCATATGAGCTATGTACGCTCTTTTTTTAAACTAAATTTGACATCTGCATAATTAATGGTCAAGACAGAGACTGTTGCAGTTAAGTATTTTAAATACTTAGCACCAGAGTGGCTTGCAGTTACAATAACGAGGTAAAAGTTGACAATGTCCCTCGCTCAACTGCAATCTCTAGTGGTCCCAACTGTAAGTGGAGAGATTTCACTTTGCAAAAGTGATTTTCAACCACCACTAGCATCTATGAGATATTAACATAATTTAAAAGTCTTATAACTGTAAAAGTGGTAATACCAGTTTGTAGTGTACCTGCAAAGTGTGACAATCACGAAGGAGACAAACCAGTCAACCCATGTCATTCAACTCAAGGTAAGAAGGAATCTTCAAGGCTAATCAACTAAACAGCAGCACCTATGTGGCTAAATTTACTCTCCTGTTTTCTTCTCCCTTAATTTCCAATTGTTTTTAATGTTGAAAACTCATTTTAAAGTTGAAAAATGAAAATTTGCAGGTAGTCATTTTGTGGATGATAAATGCCTTTGCCAATTTTGAAGTTTTGACTTTTATAACTTTGAAATAGTTGGATCAGAATTTTTTTTCCATAATTAAAACAATGGAAAAAAGTAGGTGATATTTATCTCACGAAAGTTAAGCGTCACCACCATGTTGCACGTCTCGGAAGTTCTCAATTCTCACGTAGAGACACAGTGGGTGGTGATAGAGCTGATAGTGTGAAAGCTGTTAAACCTAAAACTGCAGAAGAGTTCCACAACAGTGATTGTACATCGATATTCCTCTGGTAAGAACTGTACTGTAACTCAAAATTATAGAACAGATTAAAAAAAAGAGATTTAAGTAATGAGCCACCCACAAAACGATCAAGGCAACTTAAACTTATGAAAAATACATATACCTTGCTGATGGAAACTGAAAAATATTGTCTTAGACATATAAATTCCGGGCAGTCGTAGTCTCTTCGGGAAATATTTTCCAATTGGAATTATTACGGACAATGGATCCAAGATTAAAAATGCTGTGCCTGAGCATTTAGAAGATTTGTGTTTTTAAGGACACTTACAAATTTGGAAAAACAGTCACTTATTTGAAGACTAGTAATTTGGCTGCTGATAAACTTTGAGATTTACAAATGCAAATGAGTCTGCCCTTATTGATAGTCAAGCAATATTTTACTACTAGGGTCTAGATGGAATTCCAGTTTGATAATAATGATTGAATGTTGGAAATAAAAGAGCAATAATCAGACGCAATATCCTTGAACCACTTGAAGCTTCTTGTGGCAGTATTAAAATGATTGTGCAAATTCTCTTAACTTCTACACACAATGCTAGAGTAATTCTCAGGAGAAAATGATCTACCTTCTTCTATAGTTATCTCATTGCCAAGAATTCAGTATGCCTTAAAATAATTTCGAACTAATATAGGTGTAGGCTTGTTAAAAAAAAAACCATTAATAGAAGTTAAATTAAGGTTTTTTGGGCGGGGAAATAATAAAGTTGCATCAAAGGCAACATTGTTAGATTCAAGATTTATGGAAACTTTTGTATTTTGTAAAATGCTGAGAAACTTGTTACAAATGACATAGAATTAGGAAAAAATTCCAAAATTGGAGTACAGAACTTCAAAGAATTTAAAATAACAATTTGGAATTACCTTTAGGTGATAGATAATAAAGCCCTTTCTTATTTTGTGAAAAATAAAAATTTGCTATTACAGAAATTTTATTATTCGCATAAACAATACTTGTGTTTACCAGCAATTTTTGTTCCTTCTAAGATATTTTTGTTCTATTACCTTTATATTTTTTATTATTTTATTTATTATTTTTTATTACAGTTATAGTCACAAATGACAGAGGTTATACTTGACCAAA
This sequence comes from Homalodisca vitripennis, assembly GCF_021130785.1. NCBI lineage: Eukaryota > Metazoa > Arthropoda > Insecta > Hemiptera > Cicadellidae > Homalodisca > Homalodisca vitripennis. The sequence continues at coordinate 228,920,714 of NC_060207.1, forward strand.
AAACATGAATAACATATTGTTTTTACATACTGCACTATTATGCCGTAAAATCTAATTCAAACTAGAGGAGTGGATGGCCAACTGTAAATTTTTTAGCTTTAGATTGATTTTGTAAAATTGAATTACATTAAATTCATGGTCCTTGGTATACTGAAATAGTTTTGTTTTCTTTTAGTTATCTATTTTATAACTACATTTGAGCTGTATAACATTCTAAAAATGATAACTTGTTAATGAAACATAAAACTAAACACTAGTCGATTGGCAGCAAGCACATTGTAGGCTTTATGGCCTGCTACGATGCAATGATTTTGATGAGTGGATAGAATGTTTTTAGCAAATAATCAAGTTACTAGTTTTATACTTTGAATGTTTAAATTACTAGTCTTAAAACAACTAAATTCAATAGCCGTCTTTGTATTGAATAGAGTAAACTAGAAAATATTACTACATCCAAAATCGCCATACCTAGTCAATCTATTACTTTACTACAACTACAACTATTCAACCGACTAGTCAACTACTTTGAGCACTAGTCGAATAAAACTACTATTCGAGTAGTTGATTATCCTATCACTATTTTAGAGGTTCTTTATTTTGAGATTGACAGTGTTTATTAATATTTCAAAGTGTTTGTATTAAAGTTATGGGAATCCTTAAACATAACAGTTTATTTTACTATTCTAAGGTTTACTATTCAGTTTATTTTACGGTTCAATACGTAATTATGTCTTAGCTTCTAATATTGTATTAGCCTATATCTGGTGATTTAAAGGAATTTTCAATATTTCAGAAATATTTTGTACTTGTTGTGATGTAAAAATATTTAAATTGTTTACCAATAATATCGGTTACCTACTTAATGAGAGGATTAAAAATTTTACGTGCTGTTTTGATATTGTTTGTCGAGATATATATCTATAATAGACGAAAACCAGTTAAGCAGAAAGCTGTGTGTTTATAATATATAAATATCATTGAGGCGTCTGAGTAGTGAAATATTTTGCATCTCAAAATATAATTATCAAAGCATTCCAGAACGATTTAGTGCATGAAATCAGCCAGGAATAATGTAGGCAAGAACTTGTTAGAACAGAACGCCTGGAACTGTGTCGTGGAACTAGTCCCGAGCCCAGAACATTCATGTCGGAATCATTCCATTTCTAGAACGGCCTGCTACATCTATAGTGATGAGAGTATCGGAGAGGTAAGGACAGTCATGGGGACTGCCGGAGGTGGGAGAAAAGGAAATGCCTCCATGAGCTCCCGGCGGTAAGCAGACTAAATTTCCGGAGGTGCTAGTTGTCAACAAGACCAAGATCAACACAAACTGTTTTATATTTAAGACATTTTTAAAAATGCCAAATTTTAGATATCATTCTCCCAGAAGGATTGATACATTTTAAATTCATTTATCAAATTAATATGTTTTGACGCAACAATTCAGAAAAATTAACTTGTTCTTCAGAAAAAAATTGTCAATACATCAGGTCATATTTCACGTACCTACAGTAAAAATTACATATCCTACCTTCAACCTTTTTCCATTGGGCCTTATTATAAAATGGCCCAAAATGACCTCTTCAAATGTTTGCAATTCCTTATTGCAAAAATATTTTCGTTCTTTCTATATTGAGAAAAAGAATTACACCTAAACAAAAATCTTCAACCCAAATCGATAACACCACTTTAAGCAGTAAAATATTGTATCAATAAAGTAAAGTGTCCATTAGACAGCATCCACATACGTCCCATGGAAGGGGGGGGGTGTAATTGGTTCACTATGAGTGGTTTGTGGAAGGCCGTCTTAAGAGGGCACTGTTGAAACGTAGTCTGTGCACCCAATTTGTAAGTTTTTGATTATGTTATTCTTAATTCCAAGACGGATTTGGGTAGAAAGTTTAATTTTACCACTTGCATTACAGTGCAGGCAATGTTTGGGTGTGATAATGCAAGTTATACTTAGTATTTGGTACAAAGACAAAGTTGCGGTTATCAAGTTTTGAGGCTCTTGTAATCTTTGATATTGGATCTTTTAATAGCATCATTGACATTGAACCCCAACTTATCAAATGTATGTGGAATTCCAGGTACACCTAAACTGGTTTTACGGGCTACTTGTATTACATCAAACTGAAAATCTATATCTAGTGTTCTACTGTTGAAATTGTTAGTTCCTGCTAGCACAATATCATAATCTTTGTTATGGTAGGACTTTGCGAGTTATTCATTGTTCTAAATGACATAATTAAAATTTGCATTGGGTTTGATTATTGAAGTAACCACAAACATTCTGCCAAGCCGGTCCCTGATGTGTTCAGCACAGCCTCTCCCGTGTCTATCTGCCAGAATAAGGATTTTATTTTTGTTTATTGTCCAGACCCCATTGAAGGGTGACACATGCATATTATGACATTGATTTTTTACTTTTTGTTTTATTTGGTCTTGTAGATTTAAAACAAATTGATTTATTTTTGTTCATCGATTCACTGTTTTCCTCTTATGATGTTTTATAAAAAATATAATAACTATTAGCATTGAACATTTCTATGAGCCCCTGATCAAGGTGAATACAGTTTGCAGAGCAGGTAAGTATTCAAATAAACACTTGCATTTTGCAGGCGCAATGACAAGGGAATCGGCCAATCCCAGTTTCCCGAGTCAGCAGTCCAGTCCACACCGTCATATTGGACATAAAAGTTTATAACCACGCAGAAATGCTTTAGCTCTCAATATCCCTTCTCGACAGTCGGGCATTAACACAGCTTTATCATTAAAACATTACTTTTAATTGGATAGTTCGAATCAAATTCAAGTTGCCTTTATATTTCACAGGCATAAAAAGTTGCAAATGTAGTAAATGCATGAAAAAAGTATAACAAACTTTTTAGTAACAAGATTACTGCAAATTATGTGCATATATTTCGAATTTCTATTGTTACTATTTATATCCAGTACTACTAAATCTAAATATAGTAAATTTGTATTCTGCAATATTTGCCCTAAAGGATACCGTCACGTTACATGAAAATAAATAAATAGCATATTTTCACACCCAAAGAAAATTTTAAATATTTGATGATTTGTAAAAGATAAAAAATATTGTCTACTTATAATGCTTATAACATAGTTACGTGTATTAATACTTAACCTAAGTAAAAATACACTGATGCACGATATGACTTTTAGCAATCATACTAGTAATTTTCAACACTAAAAACAGTTTTCGAGATTTTATTCAAAAGCGGTCAGAAATAGACATGGCTTTAATAAAAAAAAAAAACTACTGTTTGAAAGACGTTTAAAATCAGGTTCTACATACTTATAGATGCAAGTGACGTACTCCTAATGAACATTGTTTTGAGATACACCTATTCTAACCTTTTCAACATTTTTATTCTTTGGGGATGGTCAAATTCGAGGAAATAAGTGTATAATTAATTGTAATAAAAATATAGTACGCATTAAAAATATGTTAGTTAAACTATTTTATTTGTAAAAGCATGGACAGTGCGCTACCGGTTTGTTGTTTGTAAAACATCTATTTCATAATGTTTTGGTAAGCTTGGTAAGCTTTGGTAAGCTCACCTCCAGAGGAAAAGCTTGGAGGTGAGCAGTAAATAAAGCGAACGTTCTGGTTCTCTTACCGAACGGAATCATCTCAACATTGACAAATATCTTAATGCAATATTTCTTAACACAGGATCGAAATTTAACACGTTCGGAGCGAAAAGGCATGCGCGATTCAGTCCCATTGTGAAAGCAAATATCAACAACATTCTTCTGAGGGCTTTTTCGACAATTCCAGCCACGATTACAGTTCAAAGTGATAAAAGGGTGAAATACTAGGATTTAAGCAGCGTGACAGGTCTGGATCTTATGCGAATCTTACGCTAAATAACCAATTTTATGGATCATAATTTTATGTAAAATGCTACAGCAAAAACTACAGTGGATATTCTAAAAACGTTTTTTTTTTCTCTTTTTGGGTTCCCAAAATTTTTAGTTTCAGATAACGTATCCCAGTTAAATCTAGACATATGGCAGACATGTGTATGACTTACGGTATCCAACATATTTACACTTCTGCTTACTACCCGAATCCTAGTCATGCTGAGCGGGTTAATAAAAATCTTAAGGTGGCACTACGAATTTTTCACGGACATAAACCACAAGACTTGGGATGAGAACATTCACTGGCTGCAGGTAGCTTTTAAACTCAGCATCACATGAAAGCACTAAAGCAACTCCAGCTAGCGTATTTCTAGGACGGGAAATACAGCATCACTCGAATTGGCATGGAATCTCGATTCATTAACTGGCGCAAGAACCGCTACAAACATGCAACAGCGTTGGGACAATGCACTCTCAAACTTAAAAAAAGCTAGGTCAATTAGGGAACGCTTATACAACGCTGGTAGGACAACTACCCACATCTCACAGGGTGACTGGGTTTATGTTTCGAAATAATCCAATTAGTAAAGCTGCTGAGAACATCAACAGTAAACTGCTCCCCCTGTGGTCCAAACCTTGTGTGGTGGAATGCTTTACATCACCTGTCACAGCTAGACTCGTCAATCCTACAAATGGGAAGTTTATAAGAAAGGCTCATATATCTCAATTAAAGAAGTTTTTCATGCCTAAATATTAAGTCCGTGGTAAGCGACCATATTTCCTACACAATTCTCCCTAGGTGATATTAGTTCAATGTTTCTTTTCCTCTTCTTTCACACTCTAACATTCTTCTTACACATTATTACACTTTTGGGTCCTCTGTTAGCGGCTGCTTGCACGGCTGCTGAGTCTGAGGGAGTTTTCTATGAGGGCTTCCCTACAGTGGTCTGTGGTTGATCGTTGGTGGAGTATCTAAACATACACTTTGAACACACTATGGAGATGAAGTCTGAGTTTTCCTCGGTTGGTGGGTTCTTTGTATATTGTAATTTTTTTCATAAATTCTTTCTATATTGCAATTTTACGTAGCTTTTGGGTAAAATAATCTATGGTAAAGATGCATTTTTTTTTATTATATTTTTAGTGCGCAATCCTTTTACCGGATTGCTTATCAACCAGGAATGCATAGATTCTTTTGAACATGTTGATCACATGGTCAAATTAATTTTTTCTTCTCCATAGATATACACAATCAGACAAGAAGAAAATCTACACATCTCTATTCTATCCTTTACTTTTACTAACAACTAACGTCTTACCAAAATGTAGGGAAATCTGTAGGAGTCATATTGTACAAAAACTAAAAATACTTTTGTGCTATTTTGTGTAATTTATGTTGTAATATATGTTGTGTTTAGGATTTGATTTAGTTATGTTGAACGGATAGGTTTATCCTGTCTTAAACTATTCAGACGAGTTACGAATATAAACATGATAAATGCATTAATCGTATGAAATACAATGATCGTTATTACTCGTAGCATCGTATGCTGCTCGTATGTGTGTTGTGTGTGAATTTTGCAAATTTAATGTGATCAAACGAACATTAAGTTGCAATATCTATGTTTTTCTAAATAATTAAATGTTATTTATTGCTAGATATATATACACCGTCTACATTCTACGTGAATTTTGTGCAAGCGAATATATGAGTTAGGTGTTGATTGTAAATGGGAATATTTAAAAATACCTTTCCTTGTCATTTCACTATTATACCTTAATGTATGTTTTCCTTGTTAGGGATACCTTTGTTATTTGTGTGCTTATTTATATATTCGTGTATCCGACCTTTAATCGTAAAGTGGATCTATTTTTTTTTATATAACGGAGCTATTTTTGGATATCGCATAAGCAAGTTATGATCCAGCCGGACGACCATCCCCAAAATTTTTCGCCGTATATTACGCACCTTAGCTTTGCGGGAACATGGGCAATGTCACACACTAATTTAAAATATACTACATCATTACTAAAAATACTACAATACTTCGCCACACGACACGTCAAAATCCTATCATATTCCAATTAATTCCTAATTTAAGAATATGTGAATATTTGTAAATACGCGCATGTGTATTCCGAGCACTTTCCACATAAATTAATCCTTACCAAATTCTCCACCCTGACAATGGCCATTGGATAACTGAAAGCTATACATACCATGTGAAGAAACAGTGTTGTCACTGCAATTGCAAATGAAGTCATCGGATCAAGAACGGCAACATCTAAAGAAGAGACGTACCCACAGTGTAAGCACCAAAACACATTACCTCAAAAAACTCTCGTCTCTGGAAGAAGACACTATCTTCACTAGAAGTATCGCTAAAACCCACAGGACTGTATACGCACATCGACTGCAAGCAGAACAAAGACAACCTATAAGGTCGCCAAAAACCAGGCGCGTAAACCACTCTCTCCGCACGGAATCCACATGCAATTTTATTTTCAGGATGACCAGAATTCAATCCTAATCCCTCACATACACTACACATCACATAACAACTTTCTGATTGTATCGAACTCTTTCCTGTTCGGGGGGTGGGTGTGTGACATTTTCCCGTTGTTTTAGAATTTATACAAAATATTAACGGTAGGTGCGATCGCCTATTCGGTCATTACTTGAAGGGTGAACTAGTACAAGAGTAGACCAACAGTTGGATTTTGTTCCATCATTATTATCAATATGTAATTGGTCCTCCTGTCGTCACCCGCTCTTCGATTGGTGGAGAGCACCCAAAATTGTTGGATATTCCAAATTGAAATTTTTATTAAACTATATGTTTCTTCCTTCCCACTTCCTCTCCATTTTTTTTTCCTTTAGGGGGGGAGATTGTGGTGATTGCCCACCACATTTACCAGACCGCCGAATCAACGATTAGAACCGGTCTTACTGATAAGCCGCGTGCGGATGGAGGGACCGGTGGTCTGATAACGAGGAGTCTAGATTGAGTCAGGGAGCAGTGAGGACGTCTGATCGGCGAGTGGCGGTGACGAAAATATTACCTGTCGCAAGTTTTAATTATTGTTTGTTTTTTGTATTATGTGTTACACTATGGATTGATTTAATAGTCAAGGGTGGGGGTTAGGTGCCGGAAAATTATAGGGGGGTAATTGTAAATTCTAAATTGTTAGTATGTCGGGGCGGGTTTTGTCGTAATGGTAGGTCGGCGTGGTGTTGGTGTCGGTAAGTGTGGATTATCTTTGGCGGTTATTGAATTGTTTTACGATTTACTTTTAGTGTTTGGTCCTTAAATTACAACTTAAAATTCTTATCAAAGCTGGCAGGAGAATATTGTGTAATTAGGATTATGGTCGCTCCACGGTCTTCATCGTGCAGGCGGGTACAAGCCTAGTCCTGCGCGGTGACACGTTGCTTCCAAAAAATCCATCCCAAATCGTCACAACTGTGACATAATATATGTTAAAGGTTCAAAATGTACAACTGAAACTCATCACATCAACTTGGGGTTTTAAATAAACCTAAAGGTATTATCCTTGAAATGAACAACAGGACGTTCCATAATCCATTGTGGGGCACCATCGACGATTATCAGTTGGTGCAGAATTTGATTGCATCAGGGCGCTGAATTCGTAACTACCACAAGCGTTATTGAAGACAGCGTGTAGATATTTTTCTATGCAGAATGAGATCATTAGACTCCACCGCGAGAACTGTACGGTGTCAGGTACCTCATCTCACACACGCGGGGGATGTGGTCGAGTTAGTCATTATTGTGACTTCTAAGGAACCGAAACTACGGAGTATCAAAGGACCCGAGAAACGTACGAAAGAGTCGGATGGCCTGACGGACGAACTGTCATTTGATGATCTTTTGACCCCGAAATTAATAGGACTCTTCATTTGCCCAAGAGGATTCTACGATCCAAGTTAAGTATCAAATCTTAAGTAATTCTTAGAAGTCATCATACAGATGGGCAGACAAACGGAATGACATTTAACCTTATGAATTAATACAGTGAGTGCTTCCTTCGAACAATACACTCATATACACCAAGTGTATCAAAGTCACAGACGGACGGAATGCTTTGAATTTCACCTATTTGGAACAAAATCAATAGGGTCATTCCTTCGACAAAGAGGAATCAATAACAGTTATCGCACATGCAGACAGAGAACTGACAGCAAGATGAAACAACGCACATTCTAAGAAGGAAACTTAATAATTAAAGTTTCTAATATTTCTCACTCCACTCATTTCTGTTCTTGTCGTTACACTCGTGTCTATGCATCTGGTAATGGAAAACACGATATTAATACTGCACTCGATTATTGAACTGTTATTATTCCCTCTGAAGTACTTTTCTGTTGTGAAACCAACCCCGCATCTCTCAACATTTCCTGCCTTTGAATACCCAGAAGTACGTATTGTTCGATCAAAGCCTCGTAGAATAATTCTTAACCTGAGAGAACGATATTAACTCCTGACTTTTACATGCAATTTTAAATGGAACCAGTAAAAAATGGAATACAACTCCAGTTGCGCATGAGATTAGTGACCATTTTGTAGTGACCTAATCGACGAAACGTCAGCAAATAAATGTACGATTAAAAAAGATTAAACGTTGCCTTATACATTTCTACGAGGTATAATATAGAATAATTTAGTTATATAACTCTTGTATCGTTTTAAATTTACTGTATGTCAAACAAGAAAAATATTATATTTAATTAACACAGGCTGTATACATATGTAATATGCAATGGAATTATTCTGTAAATGTGGAGAGATGCGGAAAACCCGGATAGTCTTTGAGACGGAACAATACAGAGTACAGATTTATTTGTAAGGAGAGAGCTATCTTCTTTTTAGCCTAATTCTGCCCGTCCCCTTGGGCCATTGGCTTGTGCGATAATCATACAGGCTCCTGCAGAAGCGGGTAATTTTGGCGGCCAATAAGCATAACCATATGTTGCCGCCTGTAACTGTCCTTCCACTGACCCCGTGTGATTAGGTAGTGTCCGGATAGTACACTGCAAGGGCTTACAGGCGTGTCTGCAGGGGCCTACAGGCGTGTCTGCAGGACCTACAGTCGTGTCTGCAGGTGCCTACAGTCGTGTCTGCAGGGGCCTTCAGTCGTGTCTCCAGGGCCTACAGTAGTGTCTGCAGGTGCCTACAGTCGTGTTTGCAGGGGCCTTCAGTCGTGTCTGCAGGTGCATACAGTCGTGTCTGCAGGGGCCTTATCTAACAGACTAAGGAGGAGATTCGCAAAGTGCAAAGGTCATACAGAATATTTGTACCTGTTATATTTATATACCAGGATATTTATATCTCAGACACAATGTCCAAGCGCATTAGGACATCGGCTATTCCATTGATTAATTTTTGCAACGTTGTAATGCGTGCTCTTTTACAATGCAACAATTGCAACATTCAATACAGTATGCGCTTACTGTATATGACGTTTTTGTGATCCAGATCACAACTAATGTAAATACATGCTCTTTTACAATACAACTATTACAACGTACACTACACCCTGCTCAGATTGTCCATTGTGTGTTTATGAAAGTCTAGATGTCATACCCTTACCCCAGGCACGTCATGACGTCACAACTAATGTAAATACATGTGCTTTTACAATGCAACAATTGCAGCATGCACTACAGCATGCTCTGATTGTCCATTATGTGTTTATGGAAGTCTACATGTCATACCCTTACCCCAGGCACGTCATGACGTCACAACTAATGTAAATACATGTGCTTTTACAATGCTCCGATTGTCCATTATGTGTTTATGGAAATGTACCTGTCATAGCTTTACCCCAGGCATGTCATGACGTAGATCACAATTAATGTAAATACATGTGCTTTTACAATGCAAAAACTGCAGCATGCACTACAGCATGCTCTGATTGTACTTACAATGTGTTTGACGTCATGACCCAGATCACAACAATCGCGAATCAGTCAACATGAACAATCAGCAACGAGAACAACAAACAGTAACAATCAACCGCTCCCACTAGTGATTGTTAAACACTAGGACTAAAGCAATCCAACTAAAGCAGGAACAATGTTCGATTGGAATGCGTCGAAATCACATTTAATACTCTAGTTGATGCTGTAAAACCAACAACATCATTCAGTACTTGGAATTAATAATGCACAGGCTTGAAAGCCGTACCTTCCTGACCTTTTAAACATCTACACGGGGATAGATTGTTATTTTATATGTTTGTTATATTTATTTCTTATATGTTAATAATTGTCATTGTTATTACTCGGGTAATAATAAACTAAGTGCTTTTCCCGGCATAACTATGCCTATATCATAATAAAACGTGGTTTAAAAATAATTTTTAATAATTATTATTAAAATTGTTAATATCAGAAAGTTTATATTAAATATTTAGGCAACTATGTCTATTGTGATTTTTCTTGCAACGTTCTTGTGACTCTCTCGAAGATATTGTCAACATTAATGGGTTTCAAGACATCTTGCTTCTAGGAGACTTCAATCTGCCGAATGCTGACTGGACCTCGATGTGCGCATCACGCGACGGCTCTTTTCAAGTTCTTCAAAATATGGCAACCTTGTTTGGCCTTACTCAAGTCAATAAGATTCCCAATTTCAGAGGTGTAATCCTTGACTTATGTTTCTCTTCTTCTCAAAACATAACAGTCTCTCATGACCCGGATCCGCTGCTTCCAGAGGATATTCACCATCCAGCACTGTCTATGACTATATCTAGACCATTTAATGTCCAAAAAAATGTAACTTATCAGGCCAACGTCAAGCTTTGTGACTATGCTAGCGTACTCCAGGACCTACAGGCTCTTGACCTTGCTGACTCGGTTGCTCGGGGAGACGTCAATGAAGCATTCAACGTATTCGTCAACACAATCAAGAAGAGTGTACTTCAATTCTCTCCGAGGACGAAGATGGGATTGTCAGCCTTCCCTAAATGGTTTTCTAAGGAGTTGATCCGCCTTACAATCTTGAAAAAATCTCTCCACAGACGCTACAAATCGACCCTTTCCCAGCTTAGTTATAACCAATTCGCTGCAATAAGAGCACAGTGCAAGTCATTGTCCAACACTTGTTTCAACCAGTACATGAATACAGTTCAAACTTCAATAACTGATAACCCAAAATTCTTCTGGAGCTATATGAAATCGTTAAATAATAACAATGCAACCCCCACTACCATGCATTTTGACGACATCTCATCAAGCTCTGAAAGAGATGTAGCGAACATGTTTGCTGACTTTTTTGCCTCAGTCTTCAATCCGGCCAATGACCCATTTCAATCCAATCGAATCTCCAGCTCATCTATTCACCAATTTTCTACTTGCCGCATAAGTCCATCAGAAGTTTTGAAGACACTCAAGAATCTTGACACTAAAAAAGGTCCGGGCCCCGACTCAATCCCACCGACAGTAATTAAGCACTGTGCTGACGTCATCGCCCGTCCCTTAACCACACTCTTCAACAGATCACTATCAGAAGGAGTATTCCCGGATATCTTCAAAATTGGCCATGTAGTTCCCATCCACAAGAAAGGCTCAGTAAATGATATAAAGAATTACAGGCCCATTACCATTTTACCAATACTAGCCAAAATCTTCGAGAAGATTGTTCTGAGCAGAATCATATTCATGATCAGCAGCAAATTGACCATTAGTCAGCATGGCTTTATCTCAAATAGGTCTACCTCCACCAATCTCGTTCTCTTTCAAAGCCATATCATCGAAGCATTTGAACGAAGGAAGCAGATTGACACCATAGAAATGGATTTCTCTAAAGCCTTCGATAGAGTGTGCCATGAAAATTTGTTAAATAAATTGGGGGCATCGGGATTTTCAGGACCCTTCCTCCAGTGGCTTAAAAGCTACCTACATAACCGGAAGCTGGTAGTGAAATATAACAACGTCCTTTCCAAGGAGTTCAAAGTAACAAGCGGTGTCCCACAAGGTTCCCATCTCGGGCCCATCCTATTCAATTTGTATATAAATGATGTGGTTTCTTCCCTGACTTGCAAACATTTGTTGTTTGCGGACGACCTGAAGCTGTACTCCGTTATATCTTCCGCCTTGGACGTGGCTCAACTTCAAGATGACATTAACAAGGTCGATCGTTGGTGTAGTCTTAACAAAATGTCGCTGAATCTGAGCAAATGTGTTTGCATCTCATTTTATCGCATTTCAAAACCTATATTGCATGATTACTCTGTCAGAGGTGTGCCACTATCCAGAACATCGGAGGTGAGGGATCTTGGAGTGTTCTTTACTTCTTCCCTAAGCTGGGAGCTCCATGTCCAACATATATGCAAAAGCGCTCTTCAAGTCATTGGCTTCCTCTTCCGAGCTTCTAAGTCATTTACTGATCTAAACGTTCTCAAACTCTTGTACTGCTGCCTGGTGAGACCGCACTTAGAATACAACAGTGTTGTTTGGTCTCCTCACCAGCAATATCTAAAAGACAACATAGAGAAGATCCAAAGACGTTTTCTAAGGTTGGTTGGTGTTAGACTAGGATTCCGATATCTGGATGTTCCTGTACAAGAAGTCTCACGGCTCCTAAACCTACCTTCCATGGAATCAAGGCGTGTCAGTCAGGACTTACTTTTCTTATACAAGCTGGTCAGAGGAGAGTTGGACTGCCCTGATTTGCTGGAAAGAATAAACTTCAGGGTACCTTCTGGCACGAGGTCAAAGGCACTTTTTGCGAAAACCTCAACTAATACCTTATATGCAGCCAATAGCTCACTGTTTCGAGTCCAGCGCCTGGGCAACACACTTCCTGATCACCTAGACTTCTTCCATACCCCGCCCTCGTCATTCAGATCAGCTGTTCGAAGCCTCCAATCGTGACACGTGACCACCTTTGGCTTGTGCAGTGAAGTGCTCTTGAGTGGTGCCTTTAGAGGGCCACTACAACCAGTGCAAGTGGTTTTGTTATGCATGGCCTGATCAAGGTTGCTTCCGTATTATTTAACTTGTTACATTTCATGCCTAGTATTGTTAGTAGGCTATTGTTACTGATTATTCTTCGTTGTTATCGCTATTGTCATAGTTTATCTCTTGTTTGTGTCATTGTTATCGCTTTAACCACACTTTATTCATTTTTGCATATATTTATTAGCTTGTTGTTATTGCAGTTTATTGTTATATTTATCAATTGTTATTGCTTTCTGTTACACCGTTGTTTGTTATTACTTCTAGCTTATTGTTACGTTTAACTAGTCGTCATTTATTAGTCGTTAAGTCAGCATCTTGTCTTAATCTTTGCCATTGTACTCTTCACGTTGTTGTCTCCATTATTTAGAAAATATTTTGTTTTGTTTTTGCAATTGTACAATTTAATATTTCTTGTATATCTCTTGTACACCGTCTCAACATTGTGCTACTTTGCTTACTATATATGTATAATGTCCTGATTTAACTATACTGATTGTAAATTGGCTAAGCCGTTGGAAGACAAAATAAAAAAAATAAATAAAAAAAATAAAACGTTCCAAGAGATCTTCTCAAATCTTTCCATATTTCACCGACTATAGTCTTTGTTCAGAATACAAGCGAACACTCCCTGTAGCATACCGTACTGATATACAGTTGTGTAACAACAAAGACAAAATATTTGATCTTTCATTCTTATATCACTGTTTTATACTAGTTCACTTTGATATTTTCAATTTACTGCAGTTAATATCTTAGGACATAAGGAATACAGTATGTATGAATGAAATTTTATGTCATAATTTATATTTCTTACTAGACAAATGTTGTTTTTATCTAAAAACTTGCAGAAGGTTATAAATTGGTTGTATTCCTAGTATGAGTTAATTAAAGAATTAGTCAGAGAATTAAGTTCCAAACTAATATTTCAAACAATTAAATAATTTTGTTACCATAGTAATACTTATTTAAAAATTCATTCTAAATTCAAAGTTGAACACCACTTTATTTTCTAGCCCCTTTAAGCTGAAATTAGACAAACCAGCAGGGCTTCAATAATACCAATCGCAAGAAGTGGAGAAATTTGTCGTGAGATTAACCAAATCCACGGTCACTCACTTCACGTCCAGTCATGAACAGCGAGAAGTGGAGAAATTTGTCGTGAGATTAACCAAATCCACGGTCACTCACTTCGCGTCCAGTCAAGAACAGCGAGAAGTGGAGAAATTTGTCGTGAGATTCACTAAATCCATGGTCACTCACTTCGCGTCCAGTCAAGAACAGCGAGAAGTGGAGAAATTTGTCGTGAGATTCACCAAATCCACGGTCACTCACTTCACGTCCAGTCAAGAACAGCGAGAAGTGGAGAAATTTGTCGTGAGATTAACCAAATCCACGGTCACTCACTTCGCGTCCAGTCAAGAACAGCGAGAAGTGGAGAAATTTGTCGTGAGATTAACCAAATCCACGGTCACTCACTTCGCGTCCAGTCAAGAACAGCGAGAAGTGGAGAAATTTGTCGTGAGATTAACCAAATCCACGGTCACTCACTTCGCGTCCAGTCAAGAACAGCGAGAAGTGGAGAAATTTGTCGTGAGATTAACCAAATCCACGGTCACTCACTTCGCGTCCAGTCAAGAACAGCGAGAAGTGGAGAAATTTGTCGTGAGATTAACCAAATCCACGGTCATTCACTTCGCGTCCAGTCAAGAACAGCGAGAAGTGGAGAAATTTGTCGTGAGATTAACCAAATCCACGGTCACTCACTTCGCGTCCAGTCAAGAACAGCGAGAAGTGGAGAAATTTGTCGTGAGATTAACCAAATCCACGGTCACTCACTTCGCGTCCAGTCATGAACAGCGAGAAGTGGAGAAATTTGTCGTGAGATTAACCAAATCCACGGTCACTCACTTCGCATCCAGTCAAGAACAGCGAGAAGTGGAGAAATTTGTCGTGAGATTAACCAAATCCACGGTCACTCACTTCGCGTCCAGTCAAGAACAGCGAGAAGTGGAGAAATTTGTCGTGAGATTAACCAAATCCACGGTCACTCACTTCGCGTCCAGTCAAGAACAGCGAGAAGTGGAGAAATTTGTCGTGAGATTAACCAAATCCACGGTCTCACTCACTTCGCGTCCAGTCATGAACAGCGAGAAGTGGAGAAATTTGTCGTGAGATTCTTTAAATCCATGGTCAACATAGAAAGTGAAAAACATTTGTTTGAGATCCTGTAATTCCAAAATATTGCACTTCGTGTCCAGTTACCAACTTCAAGGTGGGAGGAGAATTCCAGATGTGAAACCCTCTGTATTCAAACTTGGCATGATTTGGTGTATCCCATTTGGCCAACTGCTTCAAAATTAACAGTCTACGAGTTGTCTCAATCTTGGATCTGACACAAGACTGAGGGGTGGCGGAGGGTTCATTTTTGTTTTTGAATTGTGCAAATTATTTTTAAAAATATATATAAGTTATGAAAAATGTACTTTTTCAATGGTTATTTATCAAACTAGGGTCACACATCTTGAAAGCTTGCTTGTTAAATTGACTAATGGTTTTTTGACAGAAAATAATTTTAATGAATTTAACAGTAACGGATGCGATAGAGCAAAGAACTATAAGCCATGCTTGGCTTTGCCATATCACAAGAATAACTTCTAGATAATAATAATTTTTTAATTTTAGGCGTTAGATATTCAGCACAATGCACTAAACAAGCCGATTAGAACATATTAGCTCTCATAGTAATATAAAACAAAAATCTTAGACCTATATTTTTGCTGATACGTCGTAGTAGAAAATACTTAAATCAATCCCTGAAATAACCTTTCTTGCATAGTCTTGATTGTAACATCTTTGTAACCGCGGTTTCTATTTCAGACAACAGTTTCCAACTAAAGACGACTTTGTACAAGTATCTGGAGCATCTCAAAAGACTCTGTTGAAAAATGAACAGCAAGGATTACAAATTAATTCTTGAATCAGCATTGCCTTTATACTAAGAAAAGATCAGGTTGGAGTCTACGTATGTGAATAGAAGAAAGTCTACGCTTGCCCAGGGGGGTTACCAACCCTTGAAACGCTAGCCTAACCTCAAAGTGCTTTTCTACAGCCCACGTGCTGCTTTTATTTCCGATTGTAATGCAGATTTAGGCCTGCTACAACATATTACAGGCTATAGTGTGGTCAATCAATTATTGTTAGCCTACAGGAACAAGCCTTGTGACCAAAAACTTCTGTTATTAGAAAATGTCTAAAATGAAAGATTGACGAACCAAACGACAACTTCTATAATTGCCCTGTAATAAATTTGTTAACTTGTACAACCGTGTACTTTAGGCTTCCTAGGTATTAGCGTGGGGTGTAAATTATGTCATGGGTTAAATAAAAAAACACTCACCAACTTGCTGCTCTTAATCCAGTTCTTTCTTTAAATCAATTACTGTATCTTGTATAACTAAGCAGTTATATTAATACGGTATCTTCCACCAAATGCGACAAATTTCAACAACATCGTTACAACGACAAAACAAACATAACCCGAAAATCTTTCCTTCACTTGATGTTCCATTCCCGTTCCCAGTTCTACAGTGCAGACAGCTGATCGCTTGGCCAGCTGATTAATGCACAGCCTGCTAATAATGACGTCGCTGATCGCGAACATAACCACTGCCACTAGCTGCCGCAACATTGATCCACTGCCAAATATCTGTGCTTTAATCCTCGGAAAAATTTGCCTCGTTACAACATTGTAAAGCATTTAAAAAATTAATATTATTTTTGTTCAGACAATAAATTATAGCTCATCGTTGAACTAGCATAATATGGGTTATGTGTAAGATATAAGATCGACGTTTGTGTTAGTGAGATTTAACTTGTGGTTGCCAACTATCGTTATCCATACCTAACCTCACAGACCGTTATCCAAATATTTATATTTCTAGTATTTTAGTTTTATGTTTACATTGTAAACTTTCTCTTCCATAGTTTTACTTTCGTTAACCTCTTTCATTATTTTAGAAACATTGTTATAATCTAATCCTGTCCACCCAAATTTAACCTATAGAATAGTGTTTATTCCGCCGCACCCGTTTAGGCTGGACCTGAGATGTCCGAATCAGGTCCAGCCAATCCAAGCCAAATGGCTACTAATGATTTGGAGCTTGAAAAAAGCCGTGGAATCTATTATGAACCCAAATGACCCCATTAATATGGAATTAGATCACACTTATTGTAGTAATGCTAACATTGACAGTAAAACGGAAAAGAGATCAGGCCAATGAGGAGTAATAATTCTAATAAAAATGGGTTAGCTGCCAAAAACTAATGCTAAAAAAAGTTTTATCAAAAGGTACTACACAGACTAAAAATAAAGGACCATATGAAATAATTATTCAACATAAAGATAAACACAAACTAATCCATTTCAAGTGGGAAAAATAATCAAACAACACACAATGATATAGATTTTATTACACGTGCTGGTAGGTCTAATAATCTATCAGTCATTTGCAAAAATTACACTGCTGCAAATAACTTAATTGATTCACATCAATTAATGAACTACAATGTTTTTGTACCCACCATCAGAATTTATTCTGTAGGAGTTTGTATATGTAGAACCTGAAGTAAGCGAGGATGAAATACTAAATGAATCTGTAAGTGACCACCCTCTAATTCAAGTTCATAGAAATTAAAAGAAGGGTAAACAATAATTTGGTTGATACAAACTTTGTAAAAATAACATTTGAATCAGATAATCTTCCAGACTTTATTAAACTTAATTATGTTCGTATGAAGGTTGAAACTTTTGTTATTCCTGTTAACAGTGCTACACATGCTTTTCATACGGACACGTGGCTAATTCACCATGTAAAAATGAAAGATTATGCAGAGATTGTGGAGAACAAATTCATTCGGAATCTGAACCTTGTTCACAAAACCTAAGAAATGTGTACATTGTTATGGTCCACATAGTAGTTCATCGAAGTTTTGTCGGAGTTCAAAAGGCAGAAACTTATTAAAAACAGAATGAGCGTCAATAAGGAAGATTATTTTACTGCTAGTGCACACTATCCTATAACCTATAAAATAACAAGAGATAACCGCTTTATAAAACAATCTTATGCAGAAAAAATTAAAACAAACAATGATTCGGATTATCCAGAACTACCTGTAACTGGCAATAACAAACCATCTTACTACCATCCTAATAATAGATTTTCACCTCTGAGTAATTTAGTTGAAAATGATAATAGTGCTAGTTATAGTGCCTACACATACAGAAAACCTAAATCTAAAGTAAATACCTTCAGTTACAGTAGTAACATGAACTCCAGACAAATCCCTTCAAATAGATTGGTAACACAAACAAGCCAAATCAAGGTACAGGTTCAGACAACATCGAAGAAACATACTCTACGCTATCAACAGACAATGAAAGTAATAGAGAGCAATTAAAAACCCTTTTGCAGGATAAAATTTACGAGATAAGGGGTAAATGCCTTAAAATTAACCTATCAAATACTAACACAGCAAAAAAACAAATTGAAAGAGATCTTTTCTTCTTACCTTATAGGCATAAATAAAGATAACACAAGCAAAGGTGAAAATGTAAGACCTCCTGAAAAACCGAACAAATTAGGTATAAATAGTAAAGGCAATAGCTTTACTAATAAATAAATAATGTCATCCTTACTTAACCTTCATCAATCTATTTTGAGATCACTGAAAACTAAATTATTAAAACTAACAATATTAGCAACAATGGAAATACATAATTTAAAAGTATTTCAGTGGAATGCCAGGTCATTGAAACATAAATGGCCTGAGGTAATGCAATTCTTTTCCAATCAGGGCATTCATATTGGTGCGGTACAAGAAACTTGGCTAACCAATCATGACAAGTTGATTGACAACAATTATTATCTACTAAGACTAGACAGATTTGATGGATATGGTGGCATAGCACTAATAGTACACAAAGCCATAACTACTCAAGTAGTTAGAGAAATTAATACAGAATCTACCCAACTCCTTAGTATTTACCACCACCAATTTGAAGTATCCAATTGAAATCATAAACTTGTATAGCACCAAGAAGAAAATAAACAAGGAATTTTGGTTTGAAAATTTATTTTCTGATGATAAAGGGTATACTCTAGTGTGCGGGGTGATTTCAATGCCCACCACCCCTTTTTGGGGTTGCAATAAAAGCTAACAGTAGAGGTAATGATATATACAACCATTACAATAACTCCCTATTCATACTTGCAAAAACTCAAATAATCCAACCACAGCTCCAGCTTTATACCATCAACAGTCCTATAATAGATTTAACATTTGTTTCACCTAAGTTATACTCAACGATGCTCAGTTGGGATGTATTGCATGATCCAATGGGGAGTGATCATTTTCCAATTACAATCAGCTTTCAAATTAGTCAATTGTATTCTAACATAAATCTAAACAAGAATTATACTAGAAATGTTAAGAGAGCTAATTGGGAAGTGTATACAAACTACATAGAGCAGGTGTTAGCGGATATCCCTGACCATTCATCGGTTAGATATAAATAAATTTTATAACTTAATGACGGAGGCAATAAATATGGCAACTCCTTGTGCAAGAAAGGCAAAACATTGCTGAAAAGTTAGGTTTTGTTCTCTAAAACTTGGTGGACTGAACAGTGTTCTCTGGCAGTTGCTCAGAGGAGGCTGTCTTTTAAAATATTTAAACAAAATATGACTGCACTTACATATAGGAAATTATCAAATTGCTCAACACAAAGCTCAGGTAGTAATTCAACAAGCGAAAAAACAGGGTTGGTCTCAATCTATGCAATCATATTAGTGACAGAAAGTCATCAACCTATGCTTGGAAAATTATTAACAAACTAAGGAACAACACAATGGCCCACAATCATGAATTTGATAATAATACTGAATTGGCAGAAAAATTTATGAGTCATATTGTTCCAGATTATGTAGCTCAAGTCAATGAAAATTAAACTACCCCATAATCAATATTACCAGTCAAGGAAGCTTTCTTGAAGATAGTTTTTAATATGAAAGAACTTCATAATGCTATTTATTCTAAGAAAAAGGATACATCCCCAGGATTAGATGGAGTCACATATAGTATGATAAGAACCTCCCAATGAGTGCACTCTGTATTCTGCTAAATTGTTACAATAATATATGGAACTATAAAGTGGAATTACCTAAACAATGGAAAGAAATTTAAAATAATTAGCTATTCTTAAAACCTAATAAAAATAAAGGTAATGAACAGTCATATATAGGCCTATCTCATTAATCTCCTGTCTAATGAAGATCATGAATACAATGATCAAGAATAGGTTTGAGTGGCTTAATTAACAAGCAAAAATTAATTCCTGAAAATCAATTTGGATTTCGGAAGAAGCGTGGCTGCTCAGATTATTTACTTACCTTAACCACAGATATACAGGTTGCGCTAACTCAAAGAGAAAATGTTATTGTTGCAGCACTTGGACATTTCAGGTGCTTATGATAATGTAGCTATTCCATTCCTACTGAGAAAATTAATACATGCAAGGTATACCAACAAAGTTTATACATCATTTTAGTAAATGGCTCATAGGAAGAAGTCTACATCTTGATTCTTTCCAAATGAAACAATTTACCCAGACATGCCTACAAAGGTTTGCCTCAAGGAAGTGTAATAAGTCCTCTTCTTTTTTCATTGTACGTCTCTGATTTAAAGAACATCCTACCTGAAGAAATACAGACAGTACAGTTTGCTGATGATATATCTCTTTACACTTGTCATAAGAACTATGACACAGCATTCAACAATATGCAAATTGCACTCAACAACATTGTTAAAAGCTTTGATAAAACTATATCTTGAGCTTAATGCCACCAAAAGTAATATTACAGTATTTTCAAGTAAAAGAAATAATGATAATGAACAGTACGGATATTTTTATGTTAATGGTCACAAAGTAACACCTAAAAATAACTATCAAACTGTTAGGTGTGACAATAGATAATAAACTGTCATTTTCAGATCATATAAATAACCTATGCAACCAATGTCAAAAAGACTTAAATATCCTTAAACTGTTAGCATGTGGTAGACAGGGATCTCATCCGGGACTTCATAATTAAAGTATACAGAAGTTCTCATACTGGCTAAACTAGATTATTGTAGTTTTTTGTTTGGTCATGTATCTGCAAAGTTACTAAATAAACTTGAAGTTATACAAAATCAAGCCTTGAGGATAACCATGGATGCATTTAAATCTACACCTATCATAGCTTTACAAACCGAAACCTCTACATTACCATTAAGTATGAGGCGTACTGCCATTGCAGAAAGAGTATATACAAAATAATATATGATGAAGAACATCCAGCACACTATAAAATTAATTATCTCAATCTATTAATCAGCATGTCAAGTTATTGGAAGAATAGGAAAATCCCTCTGTATATAAAAGCCATACATAAGATTGGTGAAGTGGATCATAATTACTTTGACCATAAACTTAAAATACCAAACCACTGGGATTTGGGACTGTCCAATTTTATTGACTAATCCAAATGTAGTATTTAATACATTAAATAGATAATGAAAGTTACAGTAAAAAGACCTGTATTGCGGCGGTAATCCATCAGGGAATAAATAGAATGTTTGTAACAAAAATATAAAGATTGTTTGGCAGTTTTCACAGATGGTTCAAAATGCAATGAAAAGGTTGGAAGCTGCTGTTTATATTTCCATCACTACAAATAGAACACAAATTTAAGCTAAGCCAGTATATGTCGAGTTTACTCTGCAGAAATATATGCAATTTATTTAGCAGTTGAGGTTGTTTTCTACCATTAAATGAAGTCAGCATAGTTATATGCACTGACTCTTTATCAGCCATCATGGCATTGGAAAACTGCAATAAGGGACAATAAAGAAAATGGTATTATCATGATGATTTTTAAACTGTTGGTGGAAACACAGAAAAGAATATATATTCAGTGGATACCTGGACATATAGGAATCCATTATAATGAAAGGGTGGATAAATTAGCTAAGGAAGCAGCTAATGATGGAGTGGAAACACAATACCTTGCCAGTACCTATTGATGATTTTAAAAGCCTTCCAGAAAAAATTTTATGGTTTACAATTTACAAACCTCTTACAATGACATCCTCAAAAGCTGGGTGGGTTTAAACAGATACAGAGCCAATTTACAAAATACCCATGGTTTAAAATCATGTAATTTTAGCAGGTGGGAAATCATTAATATCAGTAGATTGAGGCTTGGTCATGGCAATGTAAATTCATGTCTATACAGAATAAAAAAATTACTTCACTCCGCTATGCCTAAACTGCACAATGGCAAAGATAGAGACAATGGAACATGTTTTGCTGGAATGTCCCAAGTACTCTTATGCCAGGCAACTTAGTTACAAGAAAGTAAATCAATCAAGATACAAAGCCAATCAACAGAATTCGAATATAATATTAATCGATTTGCTGCGAAAAGCAGACACTCAAAATTTATAAAGAAATTAATGATTTTTTAAAAATAGTAAGTAGAACCATGTAATTTGATTAGGTTGTGGAACACTTAGAATACATGCAGTGGCAGTGAAAAATATCAAAATCACTATCATATAATCCAATCAAAGAGATTTCCTTAGTTTTTCCTTCTCCTAACTAACCATAAAAATTACACAGAAACATGTTTTTTTTTTTTAGAAATTATGGTTCTAGGGTATGGATTTTACTCTACATAACCTTCATAGAAAACAAACAAAATGAAATAAACATCTGATAAGCTAATAGCAAATATAGTAAATTACAAAAAAAGAAGAAAAAAAAAAAACATGAATTGGAAAATGCAAAGACTAACTAATTGTTCATAGCTTGGCCGGCAACCACAAGGTTCATATGTAAAAAGTGAAATACGGCAAATAACTAGAAAGAAGACATAACAAGTGTACTACGTGGCCGCATTATAAGATTATAAAGGCCAGCCAACAGGCAAAAAGAAAATAAAAAAAAAAAAAAAAAAAAAACATTGTAAAGGGAATTATTACAACTCAGCTATTAAGAATCGTAAGATTTCATGAAATAAATACTAGAACAATTAGATTATATGTGAAGTTTGTAAAACCTGGTAAATCTGTAACATAATTCAGGAATTCTGCTCATCCCCTTTCCAACACCCACCATCCTGAATGTCTGTCCAGGTGTCTTCCTCTACAGTGAGCAGTCATGACGTGGATCATACTATGATGCAATTAAACGCTTATATGCTCCATTTACTACAGTGCCAACTGCAGCAGAACATTTGCGTTGAGTTGTATTTTTACTGTAGTTATTTTGAATTTGGTGCCAGTTTAGGTGGGGGCAAAGTCAAGGCCGCATGCATAGTTTTAGATTCATTTGTCTAGTATAACTCTTGGCAATTTTTTATGTTTTATTTTCCGTGCTTGGATGTTCTAATAATGAAGAAGTGGGCAAACTCAAGTTCTCATAATTTTGCGGTCAGATTTGTACCATTTAAGGATGCACATGATCGAAATCCTGTTATTCTATTCCATTATCAGTATATATTTGGTCAAAATAGGTTAACCAACATTGTCAAGTCATAATAATTCCTACTGAAAACCAGTATGTTACGCTACTAAAATGTTGCCAAGTCTGACCAGTACAATGCAGCCGAATATACTAATATAACAATGATATAAAAACAAATAAAAACGCTTGTAGAGAAAATAAAGGTGAACCTCCAATGCCAAGCCTGTGTGGAGAGGCAGTTTAAATTTAAACATTTGAAATAGGTTTAAAAAGTAACACACTTATAAAACAATGTTATTAGGAAAACAAAAGAAAAACCTCCCAAGCATTAAACAAGTGTACTGAAATTTATATTGCATTACTCATTTCGTTTGTCATTAACAAAGAGTCACTAGGCCTACCTATAAAGTGTCATAAAACAATAAATACAATCAGAATAAAAAAAAAACAAAATACAAGTAAGAATACATTGCAAACAAGGCTTAAAGATGTCATACCATTTTTGTTTACTAATTAATAATTCAAGAAATCTTCTACAGTCCATCTCAATCAATTAAATTGGAACAGAGTACAAAAATAATCTCAAATAGCTTCAATTGTCAACCCCTTGATATAGAAACATTTTAGAAACTGAACCCTGATTATATTACAGTACTCGTCAATATTTAAAAAGTTATGTTAACGAAAATTTTGAATGCAACTTCAACGTTAATTACTCCCTTGAGGGGGTATTTAAATAATTCAGTATTACTGACATATACTGCTGAAATATCGTTCTCAACAAAAATAAACAGGCCAAGAACTTTTTAAGGAACAAAATGAGGCCTTACCCTCTGTCCACTACGGGATAATATCATTTGTCTGGACCCCCCCAATTTTTCCCTGGCTACCTACTCGTAATTACTGTTATAGTTACTGTCTACACCACATGCACGAATTGAAGTATTCAATTAGTCATTACATACACTGTTTTGATTTATTCTAAGATTTGGTTGGGAAATCGGAAGAGGAAAAACGAGCTATTACTATTTACTACTGGGCAAATTTCTTAGTAGTGTTCCGTTCCTGTCTAATGTCTGTTAAGTTTACAAACTATTTTAAAAGTTAATGCATAAAAGTTAGTCCAACATGGATCGCAAACGACTTGGACATTAGGAGGATTTTCTAAATTGACTCTCAACACACATTATCAGTTCTTACATTTGTCTAGGGCCGAACGCCTACTTCACAAGACTTCTGATGGAGTGTCCAAGTTGAAATGAAATGGAATACTAGCAACACCAGACCACGTCCGTCTGTATCGCCTCAAATGGTCTCCATAGTCTCTAAGTGTACAAATTAGTACACTAATCTACATCCATGAATATAGTCAAGTCAACTTTAGTTACACTACATTATGCAGGGTGTAAATTAAGTCCTGATACGCCGAATATATTCCAAACGGAATAAGGTATCGATGTACAATCTTCACCATACTTATTAAAATACATTTTTGGATTTTTTGAATGATAACAAAATTTCCACCTTTTCAAAAAGGGAGTATCTAACTTTACGTTTTCAAATTGCAACCCCTACATTTTGACATATAATTTTAAAGGCATATCCGAAACACAATGACATGAACAAAACATGGCTATGACGATTCTAGCAGAAGTTATGGGCAAATATAAAAAGAAACCAAAACTATGGACACCAGAAACATTATATACTACGTAAAGGGATACGCTACTATATAGCTACTACTGTGTCATCCTTATCAGTCTCCTCATCTGACAATATTTCGAAGGGACTGTTTGAATCAATCCAATTACCAGTTGTTTAGAGTCACAGATCTTTTATGTGCGTCTAGAACACGGTTTGCCACTTATTTTGTTTTTGTATAGTCTGTGTTCAGTTTTAAAGGTAGAAAACACTGAATAATCGAGATTTATTTACACCCTTCAGTTCACTTTGCAGAACTAGATTTTCATTTCTTTTGCATCAGGTTCCAGTGATCTCATAGACAATATAATTTTTTTACTTTCACTCTTGAGTATTTCATATTTTATACACGGCAACTCCTTTTGTTTTTCTATTACTATACATTTCCCTTGTTCAGCTTATTTCGTAAGGTACCTAGTTATAACTAAAAGTATTTTTTTTTCTTTATATTTTTCCCAACATTATTCAATTTCCTCTTCCTTTTGCTTTATTTTGTCTTTGGGTTGATAAAATACACGAGTCTAGTTGTATTGATAAATACACCTTCAAGTGATGTCGTAAGGTAACTGATAATATAAGAATATTTAGGCCATGAAACTTCTAATGGCTGCAGGTTGCTACAAAAGAGTAAAGATAAGAACCAACTGAAAGGGAAATGAAGGAAAATTCCCTCCCAAACCAAAACTGATAAATTAAGAACTCAAAAAGGATTGCTCAGCTGGATTTTTTGAACCTCCTATTGTTTGCATTTACTATTCCAAATCCCTCAGATCCTCTGGTACGAGGAGCACAATTGTTTAAAGTGCATATAAGGTTAAAAACTACCATGAATATCCAAATTACACGTTATTAAATTTTCTTCTGTTTGATAGAACTGGCCATTGGACCCATGATGGCAAGCACAATAATGGAACTCCACTTAAAAAAGTGAGTGTCCATTTTAATTTCCACTTAAATAACTTGTAATGTTTTTACACATTTAATCAGATAAAAATAAATCCATCAACAATGGGATGCCAAAACAGGTAAAAGAACATTCAATAAATAGTAAAACAATATATAAAGTTTAATCAATAATAAATCTAACAACACTTAACATGAATTGAAAAACTCATTTAAATTGGTAGTTCTCAACACTAATAAATACTCGTCCGTTAACACCGACTTTTTAGCATCAATTAAAGCCTTCTTTTGCTCTTCTATCACTTCCGTGACATTTTTAACAGTTTGGTCTTTGTCTTCTGTTTCTTTGTATCCACTCTTAGAAGCTTTTTCCTCTTGTGAACACACCACACACAGACCTCTGGAAGGTTTCTCAAAAGACTGGACTGTTGATAAATGCTCCTTCATAGCAGAATCAAAATTACTCACATCTGAACTCAAACATCTGTAAAATACCAACATAATCATTCACAAACTGTTAAAATGAGAGAATTTATCAGTTTTATATTAAATCAAATATAGCAAGGTTAACCTCGCCATTTACATGTAATGGGAAAGAAGGTGGTGATGAGAGTTAGCATTAATACATAGATTTGCTATGGCAAGCAAAAAGTTATTACAATGCTGTCAAATTACTCACACAATTGTACATCTTGTCAAAACTATTGCGGAAAGTACAATACTATGTAGCAAATATTTCATAATGCAAGAATTAGTTTTGTTCATTAATACACTATCCCTGGTTTTTGAGTTGAAGCATGTCAATGTTAGCTCATTTAAAAAAATGTAAGGCTTCCACCATCTAAAACCACAATTACCTATCCTTCCTTTGACCAATGACATCCAACCATTAGAACTCTCAAAAATCAAGTGGGCTCCAATCTCTTTTGCTTGAACTATTTGACAAAGAGCAATGCAATGAACTGTAACCATTATAAATATCACATGGCGCATGTCGCAAAATTGGTTTTGGAGCCTTTTACTAAAGGCTCCAAAACCAATACTTTGCAATACTGCAATACTTTGCCCTAAAGTACAAAGTGGTAAAGTGTAATAGGTCTAAGTACATAACACTAATACATAGGCCATTATTTAAACCAAACTGTGTGTAGGATCAAGTATTCTACAGCTATAATTTTGATTTTCAGTGGAAATTTATAAAACATTATTGAACAAAATCTAAATTATTTGAGGCATTTGCGATAGCAGTACTAATTTAAATACTTCAAAATAGAGACAACATTTCTAAAACAAAAAGTATACTCTGCAGCCTAACACAGTCATGCTAAACTGTGTTTGTGCTTGGACCTACATTTACTGTGACTAAATGATACATCATTTTTGACATTATTACACATTCTCAACCCCTTACTTTTCAAGCGCAAGATTATGAACCATTAAATTATTGCTATTTATTCTACTTTTAGTATTCTAACAATTTTATATGTGAAAGTGAGTTTGTTTGTTTGTTACACTTTCACGCGTAAACTATTCAACCAACTGTGCTGAAATTTTATCTGGACATTCTTAGGGTCCCTGGTTATGATTAATATATATGGCTATTTTCATTTAGAAAATCCCTCAGGGCTTTACTGGTCTAAAGTTGCATTAAATCAAACAAATAATAATTAATTTTTTGGAAAAAGCCCGTTAAATATAATCAAATATTCTGTGTAAACATTGTTTTATGGCAGCAAAACCATATCTTCAGGGTCATACTGCAACTTGGAAGGCAAGCTGTGCGCATGCGCCTAGTGCAACGGCACTTTCAATTAAGGAAGTATCAACTAAGGATGAGAATCTTTATTGATGACTTTGGTTTTATTTAAAGTTTCAATGCAGCATGACGAGACTTCTGAGCATATTCTATATGACTGCAAGGTTGGAACATGTGAAGACAACATGCCTTGGCAGTTTGACTTAGGGTTATCATCCTTCCACAGGAGCTTGAGTGCAGGATATACAAATATGACAGTGCAATATGCTTTAAGGGTTGAAGTTATAGAAATTAAATTGATTTCTGATAAGCCATCACAATTCTAATGTTGGTTTACGTCCATCTAAAAACCAAATTATATACTGGTCAACAGGGGTATATTCATTTCCTGATCTGCCTTAATGATCATCAACATTTGGGTGGTTGTGTTGGTGGCCGCTTATAATACTGTAGCACACTGAGATAATAATGCACTACAAAAACTTACTCAAGTAGAAACATTTTTTTATCTATGACACTTCATGAACTCACTTTAAAATTCCATTGTGTACTCCCAACTCATATCCTGTTTGAAAGCCCTGGAGATAACCTGAGTCAAATCCTTCCTGAAATGCTGAATCTCTTCCAGCCGATGACCCTTCTCGGTAACCTTCCTGTAAAATACACATTTCATTTCTTTACTAAGCATGTTAAATAATCAAGATATACTAAGAATAATAAAGTAGTTGAACCTTTTTTTGTAATGAACAAGTTTAAACAAATAACTTGTGAAATTCATAATGAAATCAATGGAGAAACTTCTAAAATAAAGTAATCAATCCTACCAGAAAATCAATATGAAAAGCATAGTAATGTTAAAGATTACATTGTACGAAATAAAACTACAGATGATATGTAATTTTTCATGCTCACACTCTCAGACAACAAGAAAAAGACTGAAAGTTACAATTTCATTTCTGTGCTTGAAAATTGGTACGCTCTGATGGCTGGAGACTTTAGCCTCAGATGGCCGGAGACATTATGTGAGACCATTCAGTAACTGGCTAGCATGTCCAGAACAACGGTACGACAAAATGTCTGTCAGGTTCAGTATTACTCTTTCACAAGGTGAAATTCTTTTCATGGTTAGGCAAGTTTACTGTATACATTTTAATACTGTAGAATATTTTTTTATATGCGTTCGGAGAAGTTATACCCATCCAGCAGCATGCACTCAGTCATGAAGGCTAAGGTCGTAGTGGCAGCACAACTTGTCCATGTGGCTTATTAATATCGTGTTGCTCTTACTGTATATTAATTATACTTTTCTCAAGCATTCCAGATCAGACCCTCAGCTTTATATTTGGTAAATATTTACTTTAGGCACTTTACACTATTTGTCAAAATTTCAACTCAAAATAAGAAAAAAAAATGTATAGGAGCGTAGTACAATAGAATCAAAGAAAGAGTAATACAATAGATATCAAAACCTAAATAATATCTGAAATTACGTCGGATATGCTCCTAGCCATCAGTGTGGGCTTCTGTGGCCCCACACTTCTAGCAAAAATGAAAAAACATCCATGAGATAATACGTAAATTCGAGCCCAGATCACGTCAGTGCTTGTTTCTGCCCTACCCAGTAACAACACTTAGAGCACAGGCATAAAATGGTCAGAATCTGATGAAAAAAGTCAATCAATCTGCACCACACTGTCATTCCGATTTCCAAAAAAGACGATCCTTGCCTCGCAAGCAACTAACGTCCAATCTCAATTCTTCCTGTGTTCAGCAAAATATTAGAAAAATTATTCTATGAAACACTGGAAAGCTTTCTAGAAAAAAACAAAATTCTGAATCCAGAACAATTTGGATTCCGAAAAAACAAATCCACAATTGACGCGGTGAACAGCCTTCTGGACAATGTTGTCGATGGACTGGAAGGTCGTGAACATGTGCTAAGCATATTCCGCGATCTTTCCAAAGCCTTCGACTGTGTGCATCACGGGACATTGCTGCAACAGTTAGCAAAATGTGGCGTCCGGGGTCTCCCACACTTATGGCTCACTTCTTATATAAAAGATCGAGATCAGCGTGTGATGATCTCGAGCTGCATTTCCAGCAAAATCAGAATGGCTCATGGTGTCCCTCAGGGATCTATCCTTGGATCTCTCCTTTTCCTGATTTATGTCTGTAGATTGAACTCAGTGATCCAACTTGGGGCACTGGTTCAATATGCTGACGACACGACTCTCTGTTTCAAAAGCAATTCAAAACAAGACCACCTGGAAATCAAATCTTTTGTGGGATTGAACGCATGCATTCAATATTTCACAGAATTGAACTTGACAACAAACCAGTCAAAATCAAGTGTCATCAATTTTTGTCTTCGTCAGCATGATCATGCGATGCGACCTTCTGTCTTTGCGGATGATGCCCTTTTAGAGGATACAGATTCCACAAAGTTTCTGGGGATGTTCCTTGACAGAGGACTGACCTGGAATGATCATGTTGATAGCATCTGTGCTAGAGTTACCACAGGCATATTTGCCCTACGGCACCTAGCAAAGTCCTGTACCCTAGAAGTTCTAAAAACGGCCTAATCCATCCACATCTTGTGTATGGATTAAGACTCTGGAGAGGATGTGCCAAAAACAAAATGGAGCGGGTTTTCAGGCTCCAAAAAAAAAAGCAGTCAGAATCATTTTAAAACTGAATTATAGAGAGTCGTGCAGGGCATCTTTCGGGGAGCTGGGATTGATGACATTGCCCTGCCTTTACGTTTTTGAGGTGATCATGTACTGCAGATCGAGATGTGCCTTTATAAGTGGCAAGGACGTTCACCAATATGAAACTAGAGGCAGGGACAACTTGCGAACTCATCAACGCAGACTGACATTATCGCAACACCTCCCTCAGCAAGTGGGTGTCAGACTAATCAACAAGCTCCCTGAGGATATCAAAAACTCCAACAACCTCAATCAATTCAAAACTCGTCTCAGACGCCTGTTGGTGTCTAAAGCATTTTACTCGGTTGATGAATTCATGACGAGCCGTTGGGATGATTGAAAATCATGGATCCGAAGTCTGTGTGATTGTGTCGTGAGAATGCTGAGATGCAAGTATGACTGTGAGTGAATGTGTACTGTGAGTATATATTTTATGATGCATTTGACTATTGCAATACAATGTTATATATTGTTAAACACGCAATAAAGAGATTATTATTATTATTACCATATAGGTAGAATCTGTTGCAAAAATGGTTCTAAAATTGCTTGTACTTTTCTCATCTAAATGTTGGTATCCCGATTATCCTCTCCACTAACGCCTACCCCTCCTTAGCTTGTTATCACCCGCACCCGACCAGAAACCCTGATTTCCCTCGGTCCCCTAGATTGATGGACTGCTTGAGATATAACCTAAATATCGAACATAGGTAGGGTACGATAAGCGGACCCGGTTTTTTATATTGAAGAATATAGACATCGATACCTAATATTCGCATCTCTAATCCTAGACTATCAAACGATATAAAAGTACCTATAGTCCTCAATAACAATCATATGTTTTAAATTAAGGTACTTTGGGATTATACTGACCACACCCAGACATGAATCGTTATTTGACATTTTGTTTCTACTGATTACTAGATTAGCGTAGAACAATATGTCGTCATTATAAAACAGGTATTGTCTTATCGCAAACCCCTCCCCATCCTCAGACAGATGTCAAGGCTTCGTACCCCGCGCTGATGTCAACAACATAGAAACATCCCTCGAGATAGTACCTATCAGTAAAATATCGAATTCTAGAGGGGCTGATCAGAAATATAAATTGAATTTTAATGGAAAGGCAATTATTTACTGTACCGTGCAAAAATTTAAATAATCATGTGATGCCGCGCGGCCTGCCGTAATCGGGATTCTCAAGAAAGATAAGATAACAGCGACAAAAATACGATCACAATACCTGGAAATGCTTGTTGATTGATGGAATGTTAGTTCTGTTACTCAACTACATCGTATTATAACGTTGTAAGTTCATTGAAAAAAGTTTAAGCGTTGGGGTATATAACGGAATCTGACCCCATTAACAATTGATAATCGTTGTAAGTCTGTAATTTTGTAATTAAAGAGTTGTTTTTTCGTTCTATCATGTTTGTTTCTATAAATTTATATTTTTGTGTTCTTCATACTGGTGTGGTCGGTATAATCCCAAAGTACCTAAAAACTGAAGACGACCATATTTACTCCTCTCACACTTACAGTTGTTTCTTTCCCACAAATTTTACATAATGGGTTTTTCGGTATGAGTCCAACATGTTGAAGCCACGAAAAAGCAACGTCATGTAGTTTTCTAGGTACTTTGGGATTATACCAACCACACCCAGACATGAATCGTTATTTGACATTTTGCTTCTACTGACTGATTACTAGATTAGCGTAGAACAATATTTCGTCAATATAAAACAGGAATTGTCTTATCGCAAACCCCTCCCCATCCTCAGACAGAGGTCAAAGTCGAGCGGTCTAGTAGATAACGTGATTGCAGAGTCTCGCCGCCCGTTCAGCTGGTTCGTCGCTTTGTTGTACTTCCGTGTTTTACCTCTACATTTCTCCAAACACAAAAATTCAACAAAAACAAACATTACCAAACTAAAACTAAACCCTTTATTGAAAAAACACTCAAAACTTGTTTTTATTCTTGATCACATTCCGCCACCCAAAATGCGAGTGCCTCCGGCCATCAGCGGGGGGCAGCACCTTATCGCAAACCCCTCCCCATCCTCAGACAGATGTCAAGGCTTCGTACCCCGCGCTGATATCAAGGAAAGAAAAACATCCCTCGAGATAGTACCTATCAGTAAAATATCAAATTCTAGAGGGGCTGATCAGAAATATAAATTGAATTGTAATGGAAAGGCAATTATGTTCAGTGCAAATCATGTGATGCCGCGCGGTCTGCCGTAATCGGGATTCTCGAGAAAGATAAGATAACAGCGACAAAAATACCGATACCAATACCTGGAAATGCTTGTAAGTTTGTAATTTTACAATTAAAGAGTTGTTTTTTCGTTCTGTCATGTCTATTTCTATAAATTTATATTTTTGTGTTCTTCATACTGGTGTGGTCGGTATAATCCCAAAGTACCGTTTTCTAAAATTGACTGCCATTTTTAATAATCAGAATTACTTAAGTAAAATTGAAATATTATCCTATACGTGTATTATTTTAGAGTGTTTACAGCTGTTGATATAGATTATTTAAGTTAATAGTCCAAAATAATTAATCAGTATTGATTGATTATATCGATGGTTGTGATTAAGTAATATCATTTGCCAATTTCGATATAAAAAACCGGGTCCACTTATCGTACCCTACCCATCGAACATTATCAGTCATTGTGTAATTCGACATTAAGAAATTTATAAAAGTAGTTTTTAGATCTTTATAGCTAACGTTGGCTTAAGTAAATTAGAATCCATTTTTATAGCTACTAGTTCCTTAAATGAGGTTTTTTTAATTGTTAGTTTATTATTCTAATGAATTACTATTGGTTGATTATATCGATGGGTAAAATAATTAAATACCGTTTGATAATTTCTATATAAAAAACCGGGTCCACTTATCATACTCTACTCAAACTTATAACAGCCGCACTGCAGTGTACTCTAAATGGGTGACCTCCGTTAATAAGAAAGTACCATATATCAGTATATTAGTTTTTCACACATCCTGAAAACTAAATTTTGGTACTTTGTGCACAAATAAATCTATGTTCATGAAACTATTACATAACTTAGTACATACTTTGCACAGGCTAATGTTTGTGAAACAGCAATAAAAGGGATAACTTAGAAATCAAATATTTTCTAGATGTTGAATAACTTACATAATGTAGTGATCGTTGCAGTTTATTCCAGGATTGAGTTGATACATTTTGTTCATCAGTATCCATTATAAAGATGGGAGAGACATTTAAAAATATACCCCTGACACAACACTTAATCTCCAATTAGTCATAACATAAACATAACAGTACGTTACAATTTATCAATGTACTTGATTATACAGAAACAGACAACAAACGTAGAGAAAAGGTTAAGTCCCGTAAGTACTTTGACAGTTTGACAGACGTAGGGACATTCCTAATTCCTATACTACCGATTACTGAATACTGATATGAGTTAGGTATCGATACTTTCCTTTCGATACTCTAGGTATTGGTATCGATGACGGTTCATCGATTATCATGATATCGAACACAATATCTGAGTACTGGTTTGATTGTATTGTTAAACATATTACTATTTTATATTTCAGTACTTTGGTCAATGCAATTACAAATAGTACATAGCTCAGTATAGTTCTTGTCAAGGTAATTTAAATTGAACTATTATAAATTAAGTATGTTTTCTCTGTGCCCAACTCACAGGATGAAGATGAAAAGACGCGCATGCGCGTTGGTGTTGTTTGTTGTTTTTCGGCCTGAAGATAATGTCTTTTGCAGACAAGCAAATTCAGACAACGACTGCCCATAATCGATGGTATGACACTGCAGACTTCAAGAGATGGGAAGTAGTAAACATTATTAGATTAAGATTTGGACATGCCAGGGTAAATTCTAGACTATATGACATTAAAAAATATTTCGCACCTTTATGTCTAAGCTGCATGCAAGGCCAACGGGAAACACTCGATCACATAATGCTATAATGCCCAGCTTATGAGTTTGCAAGAGATCATTGTTTCAAGGTAATTAAAGGTTTAACAAAATTATCTAATGTTAATGTAGTAAATTTAATAAAATTAGAAGAAACAAAAGTATACAAGGAAATAAACAAATATCTCATGACAATAAACAAACACATTTAAATGAAAATCGGCGTAACACAAAAACATTTATGTATCCTGGTTTTGGGCTTTATTTCCGTGGTCCATATTTCGGATTAGGAATGCCTGAAGGATCCCTGGCGAGAAGATTCCTATAATCCCTAAAATCCAACAATAACGATCCCACTATTTATTAACAAATACAGAGTAGGTGCTGTACAAACAGATATGTTCATACCAATAACCATTAAAACCAATTAAACTAAACAATAAATCTCAAGAGTATGACAGAAGTTTAACAAAACAGTGAACTACGAGGCTGCATGGGAAAAACCCGAGCCTTTTATAAATAAACAAAAAAATGTTTTTTGCCGGCCTAGTAGAGAATAGAACTGGTGATGTGGGCCGGGAGTATTACCATTGGGAGGAACCTATGAAATGAGAACATTGCCGGTAATATTTCTTAGGTCCAAAAAGATTCCCAAAAATTTGGAATTTATGAAAATTTCGAATTTTGAATGTTTTAACAGATAAAGAACCTTAAAACCAAGTCAACTAAAAAAAATCATAAATTTTAATCTAAGAATTATCAATACATGCATTAATTTTCTGTATAGGCAATATCCTGGGAATTTATAGAACTAAATGGATTTCGATTCCTAAGCCAATATTAAGAACTTCAGCATTTAAAAATCAAGTATTTTTTAAGAAGTAATTTCATCTTGGAACTCATGTTCAAACATCCTAAGTCTAAAATATTGAAAAACTACTTATTTTTATAAATTCCCTGCTTCCTTATGTTTTCAGCTTTATAATTTATAATCATTAAGCCAATAATTGCCAATATTCCGATTTTTATATTACTTGTTTTATTTAGTTATAATTTCATTTACAAATATATTTCAGTTTTAGAGTTTTATTTAACTACTGATTTTACCTCTTATTTTTTATTTTTACGCTATCTTGCAAATTATTCACAATTTCCTGTGAATTTATGAGTTTTGGGAATATTTCCTCGATTTTAAATTCCCGGGAATTTTACATTACCAAGTAGAACGTTTCTAGTTTCGTGTATTGTGTCTTAGCAGTGACTGTGAAGTGCAATGTCTCCACCAACAAGCAAGGTATATAACCAGTTCAGAAAGAAGGATAAAAAACTGCCACTTGTAAGTTATACCTGAGGGACATAAAGCACTCTGGAAACCCCACTAACCTCTTCAAACACATGAAAAACAATCATGGAAAAGTGCAGGTAGGTGAAAGCAACCCTAACTCAAATAATCAATCTTCCACCTACGTTGCAACCAAGCCATCCAACATTCAATCCGTGTTAACCTTACACATTAAAACTGATGAAAATACCAGTGTAGCTCAATCAGAGATTACAACGACTCAGCAATTATCTTTACCATCTTCTAATGCTGATGCCTTTAATAGGGTAAATTCTTATTCTATTAGTGGTTTACGTCATACCAAGACTGTAAACTATTCTTTACTTAATTTTCAAGGACAATCGTCCTTTTACTGTTATCGGAGCCAAGGACAAAGTTTAATTAATTGGCACCTCTGTTTAAAATCCTGTTTGTCAACTACATAAAACAACAATTTGGATCAAGTACGAGGCTACGTTCGACAAAATGAAGCCAGAGTGCAAGAAGCTACTTACATTTGCCTTTCAGCAGATTTATGGACAGAATCAAAATCGGAAAAACCCTTACTTGGGAGTTACAGCCCATTCTTTGGACAGGAAAAACATTGTATCGACTGATCTTACTTGCAAAAGACTTGATTTTAACCATACTACTGAATTCATAAGCAAAGAACTAAATAAAATACTTGAAGAATGGGACATTCTCTTAGAGAAAGTGATTAGTATTGTAACAGATAGTGGCAGTAACATGGTTTTAGCAGCAAAAACTACTTTACCCAACAAGTACGTGGCGTGTTCAGAGAGTAAGTTCCTTAACAAAACAAATAAAACAATTTTCTTTCAACATGAAAGTCCAAACTTTAAACTATTTTTCGACATAGTCTCCACCGATGTTCAACACTTGTCGTAGCGGGTGATCAATTTGTCTATACCCTCTTCGTAGAAAATTCCCGCCAAAGAATGTAGCCCCGACTCCACGGCAGAATCACTTCATCGTCGGTTTCTAAGCGTTGGCCGCCTAGCTCGCGCTTCATTTGCTGGAACAAGTGGTAGTCAGACGGTGGCAAGTCCGGGCTGTAGGTCGGGTGATCGAACTGCTCCCAAATAAATTGTCGAACCAATGTTTGAGTGTAACCAGCGGTATGGGGCTGTGCATTGTCATAGAGCAACACAATTCCGTTACTGAGCATTCCTCTCCGTTTGATTTACCCGCATTAGTTTTCTTAATGTTTCGCAATACCTTGCCGCATTAATGGGTTTCACCTCTTGGGAGAAGATAGTATGTATTCAAAGATACTGTAGAAAGACTTCAAAGATGTATTAATAATGAAGACAGAAAACAATTTCAATATAAAAAATAATTGTAAGTATTGTTTGTAATAAAAAATAATTTCAAATAAATCTAGTCTTGTTTTAACCAACTGTCCAGTGACTTTTGCGCCATCCTGTATATGTCGAGAAATATAAAATTATAACATAAAACCGATCCTTCATGTAATACATACGGAAATAGTTACTTAATGAGGGCTTTGACTTTCCAAAGAATAGATTTCATGTAGGCCCTATATGGCGATTGTGTGGTATAAATTTTGTTCAGTAAATGTTGTGTTCTTTAAAACATAGATATCGCTACAATACTAAATCTTTTCTTCCGAGTTTTAATCTTACTGTAATTACTTAATTTTTTTAATTAAATTTATAATTTTGAGTATTTTTACTATTATAATCAGAGTTTATTCAATAGAACATTAGTTTTCTGTAATATGTTTATAACGGTGTTTTCTTCGTTTGCCACTAGATAGCATACGTAATGTTTCAATTTCAAGTGGATGTGGAACATATTTTTTAGCATTGGATGTAATAACACTTATGCATAATCAAAGATGTCGGTAAAAAACCCGATGATAAAGGCATTGGATTGCAATATAATAAAATTAGTTATAAATTGTCTTCCTTAGTAGACTAATGGATTAGTTTTGGTTCTCTAATAATTGAGAGATTTCTGGTTCAAATCCTAGGAAGGGCCAAAACTTGGACACAAAAGAATGCATTGCAGTGTATAGCTGAACGCTGAGGCTTATAGGAAAGTGAAAAGATTAAATAGCCATTCTCGTATTTTGTTGATATTTCTTCTGCATTTAGACGTTAGTTTTCATTTAGACGGCGAAACACCATAAAATGCGATTCCACTGAAATAAAAAGCTCGCATCTCTTAAACCACAGAACAAATTAAATTTATTTTGAAATTGGAGTTGTAATTCAACACATTATTCCCCTGTCATCCTTTAATTCAAATACTTTGGCGAGAGCCTGTCTCTATCTTCATTAACTGTTCCTCCTGCCTTAGAAAACATCTTTCACTATAAACCGATGTAGCCATATGCAGATGTTTCCTGTCAACAGTATATAAGGCTTGGGGACACAGGTTATAAGTCCTCGCAGACTTACAATGGTTTGATTTGAGAGGACTAACAGCATAACCTAAATATGAAGATCATTTAGCCGAGTCTGTAGATTCCTCTTTCACGTTTTTTTCCGAGCAAATTATTTACGGGCTTTCCAAAACTCAACAGTAGTTTAGATTAAGATGGTACATCTTCATCAAGGGATACATCTTCTGCACTAGATGGTATTTTCCTTGAGCTGCAACAGCTGATTTTATCTTGGTGATAGCACTTGCACAAGCTACTTGATTCTTGAAGCTATATTTTGGACCTTGGGTCTAGAAGAGAGCTGATTGATATACAATGATTCATTTTAATATTTCTAAATCGTTTGGTCATTTCTGACTCCAATGTCTTTTTACAGCTTTCACAGATGACATCAGAACTGACATTGAAATTGCTTAAACGAGAACACAAACAATTCACCATTGGAATAGTGTTTGAAATGGTTACATAATTCACTCTAGAAATTTCTGTTGTTGCAAATTCCAATGGATTCAACAATAGCTCGAGCTGGCGTAGGTAATGAATTTCTGTTGAAGATGGCTGCTGTTCTCATTTATTAAAATCTGAGTTCAGTGGTCAATAGTTCTAGAAAACGCTCAACAATATAAAAGGTAGACTTCCACCTTGTCTTAACGTAAAGAATTTTTTTTTTAATTTTCCTTCTAGGATGTTACTTTCTTGTCATATTTTTCTAACCCTATCTGAATTAATTGCAATGTCTTGAAAGTAAATTTTACGAACTTTCTTGATTGTGACATCTATGTCTGAAGTAGAGATGGCTGTTGATGTAACAAGGAAGCTGAAAATAGTGTTATGTTTGTGAAATTGAATTTTCTCTTTTTTCTATTGAGTTGAAAATTAATGGTCGTGGAAGACAGAAATGGACTGCTGTTGGACTGCAAAATGTTTCAAGACTTGTAAACATGTTACTGTCAACTACTTTTCCCGCATGCACCCTGTGAAGCGCATTGGGATCTGTGAGATTTATGTACTGAAACGTTAACATGTTATCACACATGTTAGGTTTGAATTTGTTATCGATTATTGTGAAATAAAATGCTCTTGGGGGCAGGTCCCATTTGTCCCCTCTGTCCAAAAATAGACAACTAAAACTACAAAGTCGTACTGGCATGGTTATTTCTCATCTTCTCTTTGTTTATTATGAAGTTGAAATCATGTGGTAGACTCCACAACCATAGAATATTTTAGTTGTTTACTTTACCATAAAACTCATTCATCAATGTCCTGCAGTCTGCTTTTATCTGTCATATATATGTTTATAGAATATCATTACTTTGTATAAATACATGTATAAACAAATTGAAAATAAAAATAAATACAGTAACTATTGCAAAGTATTATTTAAAACATGACAAACTTCAAATAATTGAGCACTAAATTTGCCTGAATAAGCTCCTGACACCATTTCTGTATACAGTTGTTCTTAGCCATTTTTTTGTTTAAGAGTCTTGTACTTACTGTTAAACTAAAACTATTTATTAAACTCCGAGCCGAACTAAACAGAGAGCTAAACTACTAAAGGTTAAATGAGCATGAGCCTACTGTAAAATGACTCAACACTTTCATTACATTCTGGTTTATAAACAACAAGAGGATAAAAGTCATATCAAAATAATGATCTATTTCAAAATTGCTCATAATTTTATCAATTTATTGGTAGGATAAACAAGAACAAATAATGGGACACATTTTGGATTATGTCAACGAAATTAAAAATATCATTGGAAACTACGTCTAGGTGACACTGACCCAACATTTGAGTACAAAGGATTAAAAATAAACATAAAATAGTGGTAATACATTTATTAACAAAAGACATAATCATAAAGCTTATACTAACATGTAATTTAAAATTTAAACTCTTTGTATTTTTTAGCTTGCTTGTTTTCCTGTGACTGCTGCTTTTTCCTCTTATTCTGAAACATTCCAAAATATTTTTCATCAAATGATTGTAATAAAAATGAAATATATAAATATTAATATTTATCGATATATTAATTAATGATTAATATTCTTAATATATTACACCATACATATTACATACTATGAATATATAAATTGTAATGTAATATATAAATAGCATGTTTTGTGACATGAGAATAGTTTAATATCCCCTTATAAATAAAATAAAAGATTATCAATATTTCTAAAAATAATTCAAGAATTACAAGCTAGGGTGCAGTGGCACACCCAGGAATATTCTTTGGGAGTATCCAGAACAACGGGGTTGGGGGGTATGGAATACCCTCATTTCAGTAGGGAGGTCCAGAGCCATCTTAAAAATAAATGGTTTTAGCATCACCAATTATTATAATCATCAATAGATAACAACAGTGGCCCCCTTCCCCCCCCCCCGGACAGGACCATTCTCCCCCTACCCCAAAACCACTTTATTTCAAATCAGTCAATCTCCTAATAGTCCATGTTCAACTAAAAATTAATTGATGTGGAAATGTTGAAATCAGTCATAATGAAATGTGTAAATTCAAATTTTATTACTAATTTAATTTATAAAATACAGTTTCTGAATATGTAATTATTCAGTTTTCTTCAAAACGTTAATAATTTAATTTCACTTTTACAGCAACAGTGAAAGTGAGGTTATGTTGTAGATGGAGCTTATATTGGTTACTGATAACTTACTTACGTTAAAACATAATACCAATATTTAATACTTTTATTTTTTTGTGAGGCCTTTCGATATCAAGGATATCTTCTTCAGACACATCACAAAAGTGTTAAAATAAAAAATAAAAGTATTAAATATTGGTTTTATGTATTAATGTAAGTAAGAAAGTGAGGTTAGTTTTAAATATTCTTGTGGAATACCTGGTACTTCCAGTAACAGAGAACATAATGTGCTCATGCTGATTAATCATACATTACAGAGTACTCCTAAAATGGTACAGGTACAACCTCCAGTTACTGTTACTGCTAAACGAGTCTTGAGTACTTTATACTGGGAATGGCGGCAACTGTGTAAAGCATCTATATTTGAAACATTACTGAAATAGTTATAAGCTATATCAGCATTTTTTGTTTACGAAAACGAGGACTCTCGGGGCAGATGAGTACCTGGTACAAATTATCAGTCAAAGTTGTCACGACATGATCAGTTGTCACAGTAGTGAGTGAGTTGCCCATTCAAATGAGCAGGTTCCAGTAGCTGTAAATTAACGAAATTTGCTTAATTAAATCTGTGCTGAATATTAATGTTTAATTTTTTTCATATAATTCTAAAACTACATACCTATTTCCAGCACATTTTATGGTCCTGTATAAAAGATTGGATCTCAAGTTTCCGCGTCATGAATGTTAAAGTTGCAGTTTGGTTAAAAACATCAGAGCCTCTAAAAACGTGTCCAGAGGTTTTAGACTGATAATTCATGCCAGGTTTTAAAGGAATTTAAGCCGAAATGGCACTTGGATGGAGCATGCACACTCTGGTCTAGAATAAGCCCTGAATACTATTTATATTAGGGCTGATTTAAAGGTAAAGGGTAAAATTTTCCTGTTTGTAAAAAGGATCACAGAAACCTATCTATAACAGTGAATTTCCAGTGTTATTTTTCAATTTAAGTTTGACAATCATGTAACAAGCAATATGTACCTTCTGGCGGGCGACGTGCTCAGCCAACATGTCGGACAAGTCTTCCTTCTGCAGCTGGCTCTGCTGCTCGCGTATCTGCTGCTCGTAGCGCTGCGCCATGGCTTCTGTGTCTACCAGGTCTAACTCTGACGGGTCCAGGGCCAACTCCACCGTGTCCTGACCACGTTTGACTCCTGCCACATCGTACATGTGCGTTGAACCCATCATCGCTCCACCCACTCGCTCCACCCGCTTCTCCGCCAGCACTTGGAATAGTGCAGGTGTCTCGTTCCTGCAACAAACCGGAGATTATCATGTAAAATTTGTCATCTTTATGGATTTGTATGAATTTTAATGGATTTTTTATGGCTGTGGAAGCCAATTTAGTCAATCTGACACTTTACATTCCAAAAGATCAGGTAATAGGTGATTACTTACCCTTGCACCTTAGTAAAAATGCATGACTTTTTAACCCTCTCCGGGCCAGGCGGAAATATATTGCCGCCATAGATCGCGTCTGAAAAGTGCCAGGCGGCAATATATTGCCGTCGGTGACATACGCGAAAAGCGCCAAGCGGCCTTGATATTCGTCGTTTTTGTAAATAAATACGACGTCAAATGATTAAAGTTTTATGTTTTTTTATTCTCTAGTATATTTGTAGATAATTAATATGAATATCATTTTTATTTTGGAGTCTATGCATTTTTATTTCGTAATTGTCACGTGACATTATCAGCTGACTCGATCTATTGTTGTTAATTAATTATGCTTTAGTGTAATCATACTATTGTATGCTGGATTCTTCTTCATTATTTTATTTTGTAGTTTTAAATATTAGTAGTGTTAGTAGTTACGTGCTTAGCTATTGTGTGTAGTAGTTACAATGACTGACAATTTGCGATCTCACGGGAGTGAAATTGTAAGTAGCATATTTGTAAATAGAAAAAGTGTAAATAAATTTCAAATAAAATTGTGTAAATATTTCTTGGTAAATAGTGTTTTTAACTGTATTGAAACTGTTTATGGATCCTACAATCATCTGTTTACCGGTACATCCATAATGTGAATATTTATTTTAAGTTTCTTGCAGTGTAAGAGTCAGTTGCTTTATCACTTGTTGCGAAGTACAATTATGTGTATATACAAAATGTGTCATTAAAAAAATTATTTATGAGAGAAATGAGACAAAATTTTGTATGGTTGTTCCTTTCTAAATGTACAATATAATAAAATAGCTTCCCACAGTAAAATTATTTTTCCTTTTATAGTTATTTACAAAAAAAAAAAAAAAAAAAAATTTTTTTTATGTAATCTATTAAAACATTATTTTAAAAAATTTTTAAATTACTTAAAACTACATCTATATATTTTGTTGTTGATAGTATATATCTATACGAGTAATTTGGTGCAACTTTTAGGTCATTCTCTAATTTTTATGAAAAGTTATAAATTTTAATCTAAGAGACTGCAAAATCGCCAATCGTAGCCTGGCACTTTTGACTAGTCACAAGGGGATATAATAAGTGAAAAAATTTTGCAACATCTCATATTTGGTCCTGGCCCTGAAAGGGTTAAGAACTTTTTTAAATTTTGCTCCATAAATCCACATGTTTTAGAGAAAAAATTGTTATTTGATTTCTTAATGAGGAATAATTAATGCTCTAGAATGTAAAGGCAAATTGGTTAATTTGCATTTAATAGTTTTGTAAATATAGCTGCTAAACACAGGCAATATCCACCTAACTGACATACTGCTTATATGATTAAAGTACTTCTAGGTTTTATTGTTGATGCTTGGATTAAGTAATATTTTGTATTTTAATGTAAATATGTTAAATTGATTAGAAGGCAAATTCATAAGTTGAAACTTGTTGAGGGAGGGTTAAAAATGTGTGTAAAAATGAAAGTC
This sequence comes from Homalodisca vitripennis, assembly GCF_021130785.1. Taxonomy (NCBI): domain Eukaryota; kingdom Metazoa; phylum Arthropoda; class Insecta; order Hemiptera; family Cicadellidae; genus Homalodisca; species Homalodisca vitripennis. The sequence goes on from NC_060207.1 coordinate 228,964,457, forward strand.
CTTTGAAGAATATGGTAACATTCTTTATGAGGAGGGGAACTTTTAACTTCTTTTTTGAAACAACATTTATAGCTATCTTAGTCCTAAATTAATTTTTAGCTTGCTTTTTTATAAAATTTATGCATAAAATTATATGAAATATTTAGTAACAAATGTTCAAAATCTCAAAAAAACTGAATTTTATTCTGAGTTGTCCAATTTTTATTTGTTTAAGTAATTGTTTTCATTTTCAGCTCACCAAGAGCTTTAAAATGATCACAATTTGGCCTATTCTTATATTTTAAACCAACTCATTACAAACTGGGTCCCTGAATAGCCAAAAAGTTGTAGAATTTAATTTTTGATAAGCAGTTGTTTCATTCTTCCTTTCAATCAATTTAAAACTCAATGTCCAAGACCATAGTTATCTGATGTTCAAGTAACAGTGGGATAGAGTCTCGTACATCCGATCGTCAGTTCGCAGTGATCACTCAACTCACCCTTCCATTTCGCTCTCGATCTTCTTCTTCCTCAGTTCGATGATCTCTGGAGTCTCCAGGCCTGCGGGAATGGATGTAATGCCTGACGGGGTGACCAGTCCTTCGGCCGGCGTGATCAAACCCGTCTGGTCCCCTTCTCCCTCCCCCTCCTCTCCTTCTTCCTCCTCCTCCTCCTCACTCTCTTCTTCACTCTCAGACTCTAGCTCACCCCATGCAGTCTTGTCCACATCTTCATCCACCTCATTTGCCTGGGGAAATTACAGAATAATATTGAGTCTATCATTCAAAATTTAACTTATTACTCGTATAATCATTCATCCGTTCCTAAAAAATCTCCAGCTATTCATAAATAAACAGTAAAAGAAAAAGGTTTACATTATAGAATGTTGGTTTTGGCTTTATATTATAACGATTTAACAATAATTCACTACATCCTTCCTCATCTTTTTAAATTTTCAGTTTTTTTAACTAAGTAAAAAACGTTTTAACATTTAGCTTATAATCCTGAAACTGTTCATTTTGTACAATGAAATTTATTTACTGGTATGATAAAACATTTCTCTAAAGTTATTACACCCTTCAATATATACAACATGGGCCCTGTTATATATTTTTCCAATACAATCTGCATTGATATTACAAGTGGGATATTGCATAAGTTAACTCGATTTTTTCACAGGTTTTTGTCCCTCAAATCACTATTTTAGGCATTTTAAAGATTATCTAGCCTGAGGGTAATGATGTGTCCAAGCCATAACTCGAATCGAAAGAATCATTAAAAATTCGTTGCATTGCTAATTATTGCTTGATCTGCATTACACAAATTACCGAACAATAAAACATGTTTTAGTCATACAGTAAAAGCCCGCTTATCCGGCATCCAATGGTTCGGCACTTTCATTCATCCGGCACCGTCTTAAAAAAATCGCGTAAAATGAGATATTTTAACCGCAGTGTGAAACGTACAGTTCGCAAGAGCGCTCGAAAGGTTCGTGCTCAGTCGGAAGGGATCGTATGTGACGCAGCAGCTGTTTGTGGGGGGTTCAGGGCTACTTGCCGAGTGTCCGCCGTTACGTGTTTGTCTAGCTTCTAGCGTCTGCTTCAGTCTCAGTCACTGTCAGTTCGTACTCGAGTGCAGTCGTGAGTGTTTGTGCTCGTTCATATTGTGTTTTAACTTTCTCAAAGTTGTGCCCTATGTTTTCCAAGCCTGGCTCATCCACCAGCAAAGTTGGAAATAAACGTAAGCATGTCACACTTACCATTCAACAAAAGCTAGAAATTATAAGACGTGTAGAAAAAGGTGAGAGTAGAATGAAGCTAATGGAAGAATTCAACATTGGTTCATCAACAATGTATGACATCAAGAAGAATAAAGAAAAGTTACTTAAATTTAAGTGTCAAACTACAAATGTCAAAGACATGCAGTCTCGACAAACTTTACAAAAACCTAAACTTGACGACCTTGACGAAATTTTATTCAAATGGTTTAGCGCTAAGCGGTCTGAAGGGAAGCCTGTGACTGGGCCCATGATCATGGAAAAAGCTAAACAGTTCCGTGAGGAATTAAAAATAGATGAGAAAGAAATGTGCCTTTTCTGATGGTTGGCTGCAACCGATTTAAAAAATCGACACGGAATACGGAAGCTTGATGTAGCTGGGGAGCTTCCGATCAGCCGACCAAAATGCGGCTGAAGAATATAAAGCTGAATTTGAAAATCTAGTTGAAGACTACTACGATTTGTCAGCATGCCGGATTTACAACGCTGATGAAACTGGCCTACTTTGGCGTTGTTTGCCTAATTCGACTTTGGCAGCATGGGGATGAGAAATGTGCCAAAGGCTTTTAAAAAAAACAAAGACCGTTTGACAATTTTGCTCTGTGGCAATGCCTCAGGGGACCACATGTTGACGCCTTTCGTTATCGGAAAAGCAAAAAAAGCCAAGACCTCTGAAAGGCATTACCCACCCTACCCGTAATATACGATGCTCAATCCAATGCGTGGATGAACTCCGATTTATTTAGAAATTGGTTTTTTTCCACCACTTCGTCCCATCTGTAAAAGACAATCTGAAAAATCGTGGCTTACCTGAAGACAGCAAGGTTGTGCTCATCCTAGACAATTTCTCAGAGCTCACCCTGCAGCGTCTGAGTTGATATCGGGAAATATTTTTACTGCATACCTCGCCGGCAAATGTTCACGTCCTTGATTCAGCCAATGGATCAATGAGTGATTCAGAACTATAAAATGTTTTTACAGAGCGTCTTTTCTTCAAGGCCTGATAAACTCAGAGTGTATGGTGGTTGATTTTCAGAAAAAATTCAACATAAAAGATGCAATTTTCGGAATCGCCTTGGCATGGAAAAAGGTCAAGCCCACCACTCTACAGAAATCTTGGCGAAAACTATGGCCAGCTGCCTACCAAGAAGAGGACATTGCTGTTTCAGTCGACAATGAAGCAATACTGGACTTTGTGGCCCACAGTTCCCAAGACGAAATAAAGGAAAGTGCCACAAGAAGAAATCTTGGAGTGGATACACATTGATTGTGACGAGCCAGTTGAAGAAGAAATTACGGATGAACTGCTCATCAAAAGTGTACTTGGACCTCAGTCAGAGCCTCATCCTGTGGAGTCCGAATCAGATGATGAAGAGGGAGTAGATGATGATCCAACACCCGTGCCTACGTGGAGTGAAGCAAGTGCCACTATCGACACGTTTTATACGATTTGCCGAACGCAGCAGCTCCTACAATGCTTCAGAACTTTTAAATTTATATGTTTCTGAGAAATGACTTTTTAAAGAAGAAACATGATACAAAAAACAAACAGACATTAGGTTCTTTTTTCAAATAAAATACTGTACACAAAAATTATGTTTACCATAATATTTATTACATAATGTACGCACTAGTTAGCCTACATCTACGTAAGTTAACCTAAGTTTAGAAATGTTTTTTTCTAGGCATTAAATGTTCATTTTGTGTTCATTTTATTTATCTCCTTAGTAATTATTTAATTGTTTACACGTAAAGAGTGATTTTTTTAAAAGCCACACTCTGAAACTTAGACGACGATTTTTTAGGCCCGCTATCATCGCTAAAGTAGAAAAAGTAAAAATCAAGCTACTGTACATTATCTCTTTGGGACTGAAAACCCAGCCACTATTTTTAAAGAGTGATTGTATTTTGGCTAGGTTTTCAGCTTTTCTGAGTTAATATCACTTGATTTCACTCCTTTTACTTTAGTGTAAACACGATTTTTTAGCGGCTAAAAACCGAATTTTCCGGCATTTTCATATGACGCTTCGCTCGGTAATCCGGAATTTTCAATAATCCGGAACACTTCGATCCCCGAAAGTGCCGAATTAGCGGGCTTTTACTGTACTTTGTGTTTAGGAAACCGTACATAAATAATGTAATAAATAAATTATAATTTTTAACACATTGAAGTCTGGCTTGCTATTTGCTGTTTTTTATAGCCTGGTCTGCATAAATTAATTGGTTTTCAGATTTTTTTTTTAGAAAACTGTTAAATATTATGTATATAATATTATATTTTCTTGAAAGTTCTATCTTTCCTCTTTAAATTGATATGCAAAACTGTATTCCTATAAAATCTAATTAATTTTTAAAAAAATTTCAAAACTTATCTTTTTTTTAAGAAAAATAAAAACTCTCACATGTCTTGTGTTACTTGAAAACTAACTTTTGAATAAATAAAACAAGTAATTTCAATTTTTTTTAAAGGCATTTACTATATACATATTTACAAATAATTTTAATTGACAAAAAAATTTCAAATGCTAAAAAAATTATTGTTGTCTTAGACAGACTGACGACGCGCCAGGCCACGTCAGTGGATAAACAAAAGCCTCAAGCGGGTATGACGGAGTAGCGCCTAGCGGAATTTTTCTGAACTAACCATCAAAGCTGGCTTTCTAATGCAGCAGACGGCACTCGAATATCACTCGAGCAACTCCGTATATCAATTGGCAAAGCTGTGCTCGAGTCACGCTCGAGCGCCGGCCGGGGGTTTAAACAATGGCGCTCGAGTCTGGCTCGAGCGTAGACTCGAATGTGTTAAAATAATATTTGGCTTGCATTACATATTTTCTATTTTTGCACGTGAATCACCACGAAATTTGCTGAATCCTTTTATAGATGACAGCTGATCGATAGTACAGAAATTACTGATCACTAAAGTGTGTGTGTACTTTGTGTATAAAAAAATGTAAATAGCTATCCAAATTAAGTTATCTAGGTGAAACAATACAGAAGTCGTAAGCGGAACATCTTTATAAGCTGAAGATGTTATAAGAGTTTCACTGTATTGTGTTTTGATTGTTCTCAGATAAAATATTCAGAGATTTTAATATCATATTTATCCAATTTTTCATTATTTCGAATGAAATGAAGAGTAACAAATAATATAAACCACTATACTAAAATCATAATAAGGCACAAAAAATCAAAGTAGACTGGACTGACTTCAACAAATGGCATAAATTCAAAGAAAGAAAATGCATTAGCAAAGAGTCAACTGTGACAATATTTAAAGTGTTTTTGTATCTTAGCTAAAAAGTTGACATGTGTTCAATTTTTACACTACATATTATCCAATACCTTTTCTAAATTATTAATTTTTGTCAAATAGTTTTGTTATTATCTCTCCTGCTTAAAAATTCTTAAATATCCTTTCCGCCAAAAATATGGAAGAAAGGCAGATTTCACGTTTCACTGTCATCTTTAATTTTTGATAGAAAATGCATTATTATATGCACAGTTAGAAGATTGAACACCCTTTTTTAATCAAAGTACAATTTTGAAAATTCATGCCTTGAAAACTTATAGTCCCCTTAAAACCAAATTTTCATACACAATAGGTACAAGTGCGCTGTTTTTGTGTATGTAATTTTATAATTACACCTATATGAAAAAAGTCATTATCGAATTAAGATTTAAACTTTTATTCTTGACCGGAGAGTTACAAAATTTGCAATTGGTTGTGTTATGAAGCTTTTAAAATCAATTCGTTAAGAATGTAATTTTGTAAACCACAATTTAAAATTGTTAATTTTTAACACAAATTTTATTGAGCAGGTTTTTTTAAAATTTACAATTGTCAGCAGCATGCTTCCTTTGATTGGTCTAGACTGTCCATGGCGGTGTTACGTCACTTCAAATTTCAACCTCTGGGTTGGTAGTGCTGAACATTTCCAAATTTTAATATTTTGTACCAATTTCTTCTTACAGGTGTGTACATATACTATATTCTGCTACTTTGTATACCATCAGCAATGAGATATAACCATGACAAATAAATAATACTGAATTAAAATTGCTTTTATAATTATTTTAGTAAAAATAGTTTTTTTTTTACTTAAAAGTTTTGTTTGTTAATATAACGATAAAGTTGAATTAGTACTACTTAAGAGCTATTTTTCGATAGTACACTTTGCTAGAGAGTAAACCACATAATTTATCTCCATAAAACTCTGGATAGAAAAACGACTAACCTCTGTGTTGGGTGCACTTGTGCCGAACACATCCCCGTAGAGAGGTTTGCCCGACTCGTCCACAGGGGGCTTGCCCCAGCCACCGGCGTGGTAGCCGAAGGAGCAGCCTTCAGGGATGGGGGCATTCAGTCCAGGAATCTTGAGGTTGGGGTACGACGGAGGTGGACCGTAACGTTGCATGGCGATCAACCATGGTGGAGGTACCTGGTGGCGAATACAAACGGTTTAATCACTGAAATTATGTACCATGAGGTGTGTTCTAAAATTAAATGAAATGAAAAATGCCTTTATTAAAAAGCACGGAGTTAGGGCTATCAACAAGATCTCTCTCTACTCAACCCAATTGTATACCAGTAAATTTACAATAGTTTGATACAATTTTGGTTTCAATTAATTTTGGTAAATTATTAAATTATAATTTAAATATAAATTAACAAAATTTCGTAACCTACACAAAATTAAATGAGCTTAAAGTAAAAATCTACATATTAAAATTAATTCAAAACTTAAAATACAAAAGAAAAAGTTTTCTTGTAATAAATATGAGAAAAATACTAAATAAAGAACAAGAAGACATTCAATCACTCTAACACATCCTCCGACCACATGACCGCAACAAGCAGCACCACCCGTCACTCCCACAGCAGCAAGACCCCTAATCCCCACCCCGAAGCGTGCACGGTCCTCAATAAATCTAATATCATCAGGGAGAGCATTCCAAAGACGACAAGCTTCAACAGTGAAGGACCTATTAAAAATTGATCATCAATGGATTGGAATTGATAGTAATGTGGCTCCCCTTCTTGTAGGTTGTTCACTAATATCAGAGATAAAATTGAAATGATTGGACAGATAAACAGGATATTTGGTTTTGATGATTAAATGTAGAATAGAAAGTATGTGGAATTCACGTAGTTGATGAAGTTTCATGAGTGACAATTGCTGAAAACATTGTGTAACATGCTCATGACGTCTGAGATTAAAAATAAATCTAATACAGTAGTTCTGAGCACGCTGGAGTCTGTCCGATTGCTCAACGGTCATGTCATTCATCACAATGCCACAAAAGTCTAAGTGTGGTAGTATAATAAGTAAAAGAGTCTGACCTTAATCTAAAAAAAAGGTTATTTACTCATTAACATATTTTAACAAGTAATCTCTTCTCCCTCTGGGCCTCCCTTCTCAAGCTGGGATCAAATTCATTAACAATCTCCCTGAAACACTAAATTTAGAAACAAATAAAAAAGAAATTAAAACCCAATTAAAACACTACCTGGTGTCTTGTGCTTTTTACTCAAATGGCGAGTTCATGGAACACACTTGGGATTGATATTCGCGGCGGTGTTGCAATCCTGGGGGTTGATCCCACGAATTATGAATTTTGTTTTTTTTGTATGTGTATGAATGTGTGCCTGCGTGCAACTGTATGGAAAGTCGAGTGAATGGATTTACTTTTTAAGATAAATACTGTAAAAATTGGTATTATTGACTATTGCAATACAATGTAATATATATTGTCAACACAATAAAATATTCTATTCTGTTCTTTCATAATAATGCTTTGAAACTCTAAACACTTATTCCATTGTTCCTGCCACTTTTGGGAGCATTTCTTAAAACCTCTTTTGGAGTGGACTTCAGTTACGTGTCTTGAACTCAAAACATTTGAGTGATAGAACAACCAGAAATTATCTAGAGCCACATCAGGGGATTAGGGAGTCTAGCATAATAAGGGGATGCTTTGTTTTGCCCTGAAGTTTTGACAAAGGTGCTGGAGCACTGTCCTGATGAAGCTGGAAAGATTTTATTAGTACACATGTCCGTATGTTTATGCTGCACTGAATGATGTAACCAACGTAGAACTTCTGAGTAGTGCTGTTTGAATGAACAGTTATTAGATGATGCTGAGTAATTACTTTCATATATCTATATATATAAAAATGAATGTTTGTATGTTTGTCCTTTATGGAATCGTGAACTATTGGACCGATCATGATGAAAATTTGTACGTATATGTATTTTTCCACGGAGAAGGTTTATAAGCTATGCCCATCCCTTTCCCGATTCAGGATTCCGCCCCACTGGTTACAGAAATACCCATAAGAAATGCATTGCAGCAAACATATGTTAACGTCTTTTCAAATTTTTAATCAGCTGTTCTTTGTAAACATATATTACACTTATAGTTTTAAAGCATAGAGTAAGCTTAAGAGAAACGACAAATTTTGTTTAAACTGTTTCTGCAATCACTGTTAAACATAGACTTTACTATCCAGATAATACAATTCAAATTTGACGTAAAAATTCACCTTTAACTGCAATATTTATTTAATATAAAACCATGCTCATGCTTGATCAGAAGAGCAATGCAGATATCATAATTACTATCTTACGTTGGCTACAAATATAAAGAATGTTATAAAATCAACCTTAGTTGTTTTTTTTGACAGAAGTATGGTTCTCAAAACTCCGTGTGTACATATTCTCTCGATCGAGACAACAAAGCAAGCTCAATCGTGGCATCGGAGATATAACTAATTTAATCTAAAATTTATTATAGTAAAAAAAAAAATTTACTAAGTAATATAAGGACTTTGGTTCTTAAGATTTGCGTGCGAAGCCGTGGGTAACAGCTAGATAGAGGCAGGAATATGGTACATACCTTCATAATACGCCCAAGAGGCTCACGATGGAACGACTATCAATTATCTCAGCAATGTTTAGAATGTGATAGAAAAAGAATAAGTGAATATAGTGTACTGTTTTCAACGGGAAATTGCGTGCGAAGCCGCGGGCAACTTTTGCAAAAAATTATTGAAATGCGCAGCAAAGCGCGCCGGGCCCGCTAGTACAATTATAAATTCCAAGAGTGAATGTGTGATGGAAACTTTTTAAGTTGCAATAACATTTACAAAGAGAACAGAAATATTATATTAGTTACCTTGTGAGCGTTTGGTCCGACAGGCATACCCAGAGCCGTTCGCAGCTCTTGTGACAAATCGCCAGGCTTCTTCTCTTTCAACCTCGTCTCAAACTCCTTGCCCTCGTAATACAAGTCACCGTGAATGGTGAGCCGAGGTTTTGTTTGCCACCTAAACACACAAGAGTGAAGATTGATTAAATGAAATAAATTAAATTAAAAATTAGACAAATGATAATTAGGCTTTAGACGGATTTTGTTAAACGGAATGTTGTAGCACTTCTCAGTAGCAATGTTGTTAACAAATATGAGTTGTCTATTTTCAAAGTCAAATACATAAACTACCATTGCCTATCTGTTTTTTGAAGACACATCTATACCTATCTCCCTCCAGAAGGGTTCACTTCTAGCTGTTAACAACTTCCAGTTGAACCTACATTTGGTACAGCAAAAACCGATATGTCACTTAAATCTGGAACAGAGTACTCTGAATGTGGCGAACAGATTATGCCACAGAATGTACTTTCTTCTTCTTCTAAGGGACGGCCTATTGCCATGCAGTTTTCTGTTCTTAAACTAAGAGTTGGTGCCGTCTAAGTAATGGTTGCTTAGAGGGTCTTAAACATTTAATTTCAGACCCTATGACTTTTATACTCACTTGAAGAAAGCATCATGGAGTTTCTGGTAGTCAATATCAATCTTGCCCAATTTGGGCCGTGCTCGCTCACGCATCTTAGCCTTCAATGTGCGTTGGTCCTCCTTCTCCTGCAGAGACGCTCTCATCTCCATTATTCCTGTCTTCTTAATGAAGTCCGGCAGGTCAAATGGCGGCTTCTCGATACCCCTCTTGCCTTGCAAATACTGAAAGAAAATTGGGGAAAACTTAATACAAGAACAGTGAAAATGGCAATGGAAATTTAATTTCATCTCATTTAAGTTCAACTAAGGTGATTAACCGACTTGTTTCATTAACTCAACTAAATTCTCAGTACAGTTTTCAAAAGAAGTTGACATTTCTACATCACATCATGCTATTCAGACATAAAAAGTGCCGAATACAATTGTGTCCCAGGCTACAATTTTTAGGAATTTATAGTTGATACAAACCATTGAGAGGGTATAGATACTATCAGAGAGTTACACACTCATAATTAAACCTAATAATTAGTTAGCTTATGCACTAAATCCATGAAATAACAAAATAATATATTGAAATTGAATATTCTACAAATTTATCCACCAGCCAGTTATTTTGAATTTTTCTTATTTCCTATAAAATATAAAAAAAAAACAACCAATATAAAAAAATATTTTTTTCTGAAAGTCTATATCTATATAGAGTCACAAAGTAAACTTTTCTTATGTTGAGATCATGAGATTTAATACGCTTTGTTTCTTTACAAACGTACTTCTAAAATATAAATTGAGGAGACTAAATCAAAACTCAGTATTGTAAGGGAAAATCTCTGATGAAACTGTACAATCTACTTTCAAATTTTTAATTGCTTCCTTTGAAGAATAAAAATAATTGTATATTTTCATTTTTAAAATATTTTAATATACATTTTAATATAAAATAGTTCTTTGTACCTAATGCACAAATAAATTACATTACATAATACTGCCTAAAATTTACTAGCTCATTAGTTCATATTAACATATTTTAAGAAATAAAGTTAGTTTATTTTTTCTACAAGCACATCTCCCTCTCCTTTCCTTACCGTCTACAAATAGCCTACTTTTACTGAATCATAATTCTTTATTAATCTCAAAACTTTGTTCTCGAATACAAACAGAACAAACATATTTGAATGTTTTTATGTTTCGTTGAACAGTTTATGGCTAGACTACAGAGTAGGTCATTAGTCACCTTCCGCTTGAAGCACCAGTGCCTGGGCACAGGCACAGTGTTACGGTGAGCCTTGAGTTGCACAAGCAGCTTGGGGTCCCGAGCTGTTACGTCGTGCATCTCCACTACATCTGGCCGACTGACCAGCTGCTTCAGCTCGGCAACACTCAGCCTGGTCAACTTCTTCATCTTCCGCTTTGACATCTTCGGCTTCTTCTCCTCGCCCTTGCCCTGCACATCAACCCGACACGTTACAACTTTAAACAGATTATCGTGGTTTCGGCAACGTGTAATCCTAGATGTCAGCTGTTTTTGGGCCATTTTGCAGACATTTTTGTTTATAATTATAAAACTCATTTTTCTTCCCTAAACACAGTAGTGTTTCATATAATTTTATTCACCATAAAAAGTAGATTGTAAAGGTGTTAATTATAATAGATTATATAACCACAAAAAAACCTATGAGCAAGGAAATGAGACATTCTTTTCTTGGAAACAGAATTTTTAAAATCAAGTGTTTAGCAATAATGAAAATAATTTCTTTATCCCACCAGGGTAAAAGTAAAAAAGTGTTAAAACATAATTTGGTACACAGAAATGTTGTTTCAATAAAATGACATTTATATTTTGAAAAATGTATAAAAATATATGATTGAAGAAAATTGCAATGTATAAGCATTGTGTTTACAATTATTTATGCATATAGGAAATGTATAAGATTTAGTACTTAAAAGTAGAAAGATAGCTTTAATTGGTGTAGAAACTACAAAATAATTTTTTACATTTTACAGCAAAATATTCTGCAAATTGTATTTTTTCAATCACAAAATTTAATTCCCTACACAGAAATGCAAAATATTTTCAAATTCTGAAATACTGAAACATATTTGCAACAAGTAAACAAAATTATTTTCTTTTCCAATGGGGCTGCTTTTAGATCTTTATAACTTGTAACATATTTTATGAAGTAGGAATGTTGTAATTATTATTTCTACAGTAAGATAACTTAAAAGTAATAGATAAATATGATCTTAAAAAATTAAATATTCAAAATATAAGTTTCTTCACTGTTACTGATAGCCTAATATGCTTAGAATAAATTAATTTTTAATGTTGGTTCAAAGATTGAAATTACTATCACGGAATAGCATACAACAAAAAATTGTCAATTTAAATGTTCTGCATAATTTATAATAATAAAAAAATTAATTTGAAAAATAAAACACAGAATGGATCTCATAGCCTAGGCCAGATCTTGCCAACATTCTCTATATTTTACCACAAACATAATATATTTAAGTATATATTTTTAAAACACTACACTAATATAACTACCTGTAATTACAACAACACTTCAACAAAAACCAAGAATAATGCTGAAATAAACCAACTGTTTATTTATATTTATATTCAAGAAAATGAACAAACTGAATTTGGTTTTGTTTTATAGAAACAACAGAATTAAAATTGTGGTAAAAACAAACATAAGTGCAGTTTTACATAAGCTACTTCACTTGCCCTCAGATTGATATGTCATTTGGTATATCTGGAGACCGTGGAGGCTATCCAACAGAGTCTGAATTAGAGCACCAACATCATAATAGGAGTTTTACATAAGCTACTTCACTTGTCCTCAGATTGATACGTCATTTGGTATATCTGGAGACTGTGGAGGCTATCCAACAGAGTCTGAATTAGAGCACCAACCTCACAATAGGAGTTTTACATAAGCTACTTCACTTGTCGTCAGATTGATACGTCAGTTGGTATATCTGGAGACTGTGGAGGCTATCCAATAGAGCCTGAATTAGAGCACCAACCTCACAATAGGAGTTTTACATAAGCTACTTCACTTGTCGTCAGATTGATACGTCAGTTGGTATATCTGGAGACAGTGGAGGCTATCCAACAGAGCCTGAATTAGAGCACCAACCTCACAATAGGAGTTTTACATAAGCTACTTCACTTGTCGTCAGATTGATACGTCAGTTGGTATATCTGGAGACTGTGGAGGCTATCCAACAGAGTCTGAATTAGAGCACCAACCTCACAATAGGAGTTTTACATAAGCTACTTCACTTGTCGTCAGATTGATACGTCAGTTGGTATATCTGGAGACTGTGGAGGCTATCCAATAGAGCCTGAATTAGAGCACCAACCTCACAATAGGAGTTTTACATAAGCTACTTCACTTGTCCTCAGATTGATACGTCATTTGGTATATCTGGAGACTGTGGAGGCTATCCAACAGAGCCTGAATTAGAGCACCAACATCATAATAGGAGTTTTACATAAGCTACTTCACTTGTCCTCAGATTGATACGTCAGTTGGTATATCTGGAGACTGTGGAGGCTATCCAACAGAGCCTGAATTAGAGCACCAACATCATAATAGGAGTTTTACATAATGCTACTTCACTTGTCCTCAGATTGATACATCAGTTGGTAATGTATATCTGGAGACTGTGGAGGCTATCCAACAGAGTCTGAATTAGAGCACCAACCTCACAATAGGAGTTTTACATAAGCTACTTCACTTGTCCTCAGATTGATACATCAGTTGGTAATGTATATCTGGAGACTGTGGAGGCTATCCAACAGAGCCTGAATTAGAGCACCAACATCATAATAGGAGTTTTACATAAGCTACTTCACTTGCCCTCAGATTGATACGTCAGTTGGTAATGTATATCTGGAGACTGTGGAGGCTATCCAACAGAGTCTGAATTAGAGCACCAACCTCACAATAGGAGTTTTACATAAGCTACTTCACTTGTCGTCAGATTGATACGTCAGTTGGTATATCTGGAGACAGTGGAGGCTATCCAACAGAGCCTGAATTAGAGCACCAACCTCACAATAGGAGTTTTACATAAGCTACTTCACTTGTCGTCAGATTGATACGTCAGTTGGTATATCTGGAGACAGTGGAGGCTATCCAACAGAGCCTGAATTAGAGCACCAACCTCACAATAGGAGTTTTACATAAGCTACTTCACTTGTCGTCAGATTGATACGTCAGTTGGTAATGTATATCTGGAGACAGTGGAGGCTATCCAACAGAGCCTGAATTAGAGCACCAACCTCACAATAGGAGTTTTACATAATGCTACTTCACTTGTCCTCAGATTGATACGTCATTTGGTAATGTATATCTGGAGACTGTGGAGGCTATCCAACAGAGTCTGAATTAGAGCACCAACCTCACAATAGGAGTTTTACATAAGCTACTTCACTTGTCGTCAGATTGATACGTCAGTTGGTATATCTGGAGACAGTGGAGGCTATCCAACAGAGCCTGAATTAGAGAACCAACCTCACAATAGGAGTTTTACATAAGCTACTTCACTTGTCCTCAGATTGATACGTCAGTTGGTAATGTATATCTGGAGACAGTGGAGGCTATCCAACAGAGCCTGAATTAGAGAACCAACCTCACCATAGGAGTTTTACATATGCTACTTGTCCTCAGATTGATAAATCAGATCCTAAAAATGTAGTGTTCTATTTTTAGTAACATAACGTTAGCAAATGTCCAAATCCTATCATCCTTTCAAATCATCACTCAAAAGAATGCCCATTGATTAACGCTAAACTTCTGTGAATAAATTTTAACACACTACTCTCTTAACTCCGTGGAAAACAATTAAAACGTAATTGGATATCTTGCAAGATAAATGCATTCAAGCTATCCAAAATAGGCAAAATTGTCAGAATGTCATCAAATCAATATTAAATTATTATTTTTGAGTGCAACGAACAAATCATCAGACACATTCACATCAGAATACTGTTGTGTGGTTACCTCCGGTTCTTCCGGCTCTTCTTCCTCGTATTCGTCCGTTAGTTTGGGAACCTTCCTCAGTGTGGCAGCCAGAGCCTTGGCTCCCAGCTCCTTGGCGGCTGCAAGATCCTTGCTGATATCCGGTGGGATCACCGGCTCAGAGATCCGGAATGCCTCAAATATCCGGGCGAACTGGCGATACATTGGCTCCAACTGATGCAGCCCCAGTGTTTCCTGGATGTACCTTGAAAGTGTATTGATTAGGTTAACAGTGCTGGCAACTTGTAGTAGTTTCAAAAAAAGTTTATTATTATTAGATATTTTACAATGGAAAATCAAGGAATACATGCATATAGAACATACTCAAGTAAAGTAAAGCAGAGATGTCTATTTTACCAGGTGAAGTTGGGGCTACGAAGCCCTCTCTAGCACTTAACCTGGGGACCAACAGCTTAAAGTGACTTCCAAACCCACCAATGGCTGGGCAGGCGGACTGCTTACAAGGACAGGAACACTCAGCGGTCACCATCAAAGCAGCAGCCACGCTCGATGTTGCTTGATCCAGTTATCTTGGGATAACTGTTGTACCCACTACACTACGCCATTATCAAGTGAGGTAAAGACAATCAGAAAACTTTATTGAAAGTCTAAGTGGAGGAAGAGACAGAAACAAACAAGTTAAATCAGTGTTAGATCATTCTTTATACAGTAAAATGTGTAAATAATGCGACTTGTTCTAGGAGCGGAGAAGAAAAATAACCTGTTAATGTTCCTTAACGCTCCGAGCGCTTTTCGTCGCGGCCACGACTAATGCCTATTATGACGGCCAAAGTCACGCCCGTGACTATATAACATCGCTTTGTATTATATTCATATTAAAATGGCAGCGAAATAGTAAAATTCAGTATCATAACTGTGTACTGCGGTGTTGCATGAGTTTACAAACATGGATCGTGATACTTCAGAACATTCTAGTGAAATTTGGAATGATTTAGATGAATATATATCTTGTGAAAACGATGCAAGTGAAATTGAAGCTCATGATATATCTTCAGACATTCCACTTCGAGATTTTTCAAGTGGTAGTGGTGAAGAGTACGAACCGGACCCTAATGAACTTTCAAATTATGCCAGTGCACAGTTTTCTAAAGCAAAAAAAAAGGCCGAAGCAGATTTTGGTGCCCTGGCTGTAATACAGGTGTGTACAGGGAATGTTTCCACTTATTAGAACATTTCTGGGGGCTAAGACTAACTACATTAAAGATTCAAGTGTACAAACCAACCACCTAGAAACACTATCTGAGAGTGCGTTTATTTCTAATATGCCATTTCCTTATAAACTTTAACTACTTGTGACTCAAGTAAGTAAACACTCACAATTTATTTTGATGTTATCATTACCCATTGATAATCAGTTGCCACAATTATGATAATAGTTTAGCTGATGGGCAGGAAAAAGATAGCATTTATTATAGTGTTGTTATTTTACTATACAGATTATAACACTCTGAACAATAACTTATTTTAGCTGAATATGCTTGAAGACTGTTATCATTGGACATTAAGTTATTGAATAGTATATTAAAAACTGACAATATTACTTTATTACTCAATGAAAAATATTTAATAAAGAACTTTGTGACAGCCAAACCTTTCCCCATATATAATAGTGTAAAAAACTTGCCTGTTAGAAACAAATTCACTTAAATTACAGGATTAAACTAAAAATTAAAATAAAACAAACCAAGCATTGGAAGTAAGTACAAACACTTACTCTATTTCTACATCTTCTCCATCCTTCTTTGACTTGTCTTTGTCTTTTGTTGGTTTATCTTTTTCTTTCTCTTTTTGGTTTTTCTGAGAGGCCTCCATTTTCTTCTGCTGTTTAGCTCGCTTCTTCCTTTTCTTTTTGCGTTTGTTCTTGCTAGCTTTTTGATCTGTCCGCCTCTCATTCTCTTGTTTCTGTGGTTCATCATTTTCCCATTCGTATTCCTCTTCATCATCAAAATCTTCATACATTGGTTCATCAATCGGTTCTGGCTCTGTTTGCATTATATCACCAGATTCTGCAACACGCAAAACGAATATGTTAATTACATTAACGAATTTAGTGTGGAATTTCATATACATTTTACCATATGACTAAAAATTAAAATATGTTTTTACCATATCGTTAATCTAATCTAAGTTCGTGTGTTCCTATAGTGACATATTTTGAAGGTAAACTATCATTATCAGACCTTAGTAGCCATGGTGGAAAATGGCTTTCTCATAAAATTAAAATTACACAACACAATACATAAATATAAATAAATAATCAAATATCACTTGTACATTGACATAAAACACAATTACATGCAATGTTACATATAGAAGGCTGCAGCACGGCAACGAGAGGTGGACAACTCTGTTGTTGCCACGCTGCAGCGTCCTATATTTAAAATCGTCGCAAAGGTATACCTATGAGCAAAGTTTGGTATCTGTACCTTTACTAGTTCTTGATATATGAATTTTATTTATGAAAAAATATAAAATGGCGGCTAGCGACTAAATCGAGACATTTATCGACCTACGTTTATATGACATTTTTGCTTTAAATTATGTGTACCATCAGCAACAGAAGTTTGTGACACCTAGAATACGAAATTCTACTCAAAGGGATTATAAAGTAAGTATTTTCCAAAGAAGGTCACGTATCTTATATCAAGTTCTATTCTTTTGTTGTACAACAGCTGCTGTAAAAACTCCCCACTTTTAGAAAGATGCTATTGAAGGGTATGAAATCTCATCTGGAACCACAGACTGTCTCAAAAGTTTGAAATATAAGCTCAATCATGGCGATAGTCATTTGTTTGCCAGGATACAGAATTATTCGAAGTGTGGATAAAAAACATGCAGCAGTGTTTTGCCCAAGACTCACCTAACTCTTCCGGCCGAACTCCGACCTGCTTTGCTCGCTCTGTCTTGAAAGCCAAGGCCTGCTCTAGAGCCACAGGGAGTCTCAGTTCTCTTGGTTGTTGCTCCAGCTCCTGCCCCCCTTCCTGGTTGGGTGGAGCCGGGGCGGGGGCTGGTGGTGCCTCCACTGCGATGTTGATCACGGTGGGCTCAGGATCCACTCCAGGCGGACCGATATTCACCACCTGTGTAAATTGCCAACAAACAGTGTAGTTTGTAACCCTTCGTATGTCACTAATACATCCATTAACCCATTGGCCTACAACTACGAGTTATCTCGTAGTTGTGTAATACGTTAATAAAATCCAATATATATTATTAATACAAACAAAAACATAAAAATTAACGTTTGTCTGTTAATCTACATTACTTTATCTATTAAAAAAAGGTTTTGTAATCGAAATAAATTACGTCATTGATGAGAACAATAAAGTATAAACAATGCAACAGCCTAGGTCAGCTGAGAGCAGCGGACAGCTGTGTTGCCGTCTACGTCGCAATTCAGCTCTAGTTGCCGGTTTGCGCTAACAAGGTTATGTTATTGTTTACGTTCATTTTATTTTGAGTTTCAAAATGAGTCAAAAACGTATAAGAAGTGATTTTGAGATTAATAATGTTTTGTTTGGAAGTGAATTAGAAGATAGTGAATTTGAGGAATGTGAAGAATCTATTGTTATTGAAAGGCGTAAATGTGACATCGATTGTGAATCAGTTTCTAGTGATCAAGATATTTGTGATGGTGATATTCATCCAGAAAATAGTTTACAAATAATTGATTTGGATCTTGATAACAATGTGGAGGTAGGTTTTTGTTTTTTTTTTATTTTTAAATTTTTAAAAATTTGCAAAAAGTTTTATTTCATGTTTTAAAAAATATTGTATATTGCAAAATTAACATGTTTGCCC
The DNA here is from genome assembly GCF_021130785.1 of Homalodisca vitripennis. Classification (NCBI taxonomy): domain Eukaryota; kingdom Metazoa; phylum Arthropoda; class Insecta; order Hemiptera; family Cicadellidae; genus Homalodisca; species Homalodisca vitripennis. Next base: position 228,982,865 of record NC_060207.1, read on the forward strand.
TATTTTTGCATAAAAGTACGTTTAATTTATAAAATAAATTAGTTTTTTAAGAGCATAAATAATAATTTTCAATGTAGAAAAAAATATTAGCTTTAAAAATTTATGTTTCAAAATATATAATTGTAAAATTGTTTATTCAAAATACACTACAATTTGTGTAATATTTGCTGGCCTAACAGGGCCCAGCACCGACAGATACAAAGTAAAGATTTTTTTTTTCTTTAAGTTCAAAACTAATTTTTGATTATAACTAATTTATAAAAGGTAAAAGCAAAAACAGTATAAAATAGGGTATTTGATTTACAATTAGCATATATATATTGATTAAAAAAATACTTTGAAAAAAGCTGTTTCTAAAAGAGTTTTACTATTAAAATTAAATACACCTTGTTGCATTATAAAACAACATAAATATTTTAAACTTATCACAACACTATCACATGAATAATAACGAAATACGTAGTAGATGCGCATTCAAGACAACTGAGAAAGTAGTAATGTACGCCACGGATATGTTTGGTTATGGCTCTGTAGGAGACACAGAACTGACGAGCAGGTGGTTAGAGTTAGGCAAAGAGCGCTCCCCCCTCCCTGCTGCAGACTGAAGGTCGTTCATAAAAACTTCCTTCAAAACCGTGATAGGAAAATTCACCGAGCATTTCGCAGGCCTTTTGTAAACTAAAAACTCTCCAAGAGACATAATCTATAATATCGGATATAACTGTATTTGGCGTTTTGGTCAAATTCTACCATTCTAATATATCCGTCTACAGCGTGGGAAGGGTTACAATATATTCGATGACTTAAAAAAAACTATTGTAACTACACAAAGAGTAGATTCTTACATCGATCCCTGGTGGGGGCGGCATTGCTACTGTTGTCTGTATGGGGATGACCTGAAGTGTGGCTGGCTGCTGAAGACTGGTCACCACTGGCAACAGACAATACCAGTGTAAGCATCTTGGACAACTTTTAAGACAAGGATTTATATAATTTAGTCTAACTTTATAATTTAGTGATTCTCTCAATGTTGTTTGCTAGTTATAAATATATAATTCTTAGTATATAACAACATTTGGAAATAAACAACACATGCAGATAAACTATATTTAAAAGTTACTAAACAACAACATTTAAGAAGCTTGCACAATGGAAAATAGTATTTTATAAACATATAATACATAGAAGTTGAGTATGATGATGGTGTGGGAATTATAGATAAAAGGATTTAAACTTTGTCATTTCACATATAAACATGCATCATTTACATTTTATTCATCTGATTGTGTATTATTTTCATCAAATTCATCACTTGTCATCATCCACAACTTTTACACCGGTTTCATTTTGTAAAATTATTTTCACTTATCTCATCCTCATTTACTTATTTTGTAAATGCAAGGTCCATGCAAATGGTTAAGAAGCGGAGAAATGTCCTTCCAAGATAAGTCTGGCGTTTCTATCCAATCAAACTGTCATATTATGAAAGAAAGAGTATTCATGTTAGAATAAATTAGAACGCTGTGATTAAAAAAGAACAAATTTTCATCTTGGAATTGGCGATTAAGTTCTACATAATTTCTTTACAAACCAAACAATATAAAACTGTTATGTTTTCAAATTATAGCCTGTGTGAATTGCCTTATATTTAGTGTGTTTATTAAAGCTTGCATTTTAAACCTATGGTTTTTTACACGTTGGAAGCTCTTAAAAAAAAAAAAAAAAAACAGTAGCAGTCGTGGGACTGCCGATAGAAGTGAAAACGGAACTATTGAGTTGAGAGTAATTAACAATACGTTATAGTAGCAGTACATCTGTAATTGTAAATGTGACGCATTTTTTATTTTCCAATTTTAAAATCCACGAAAAAATATTATCAAATAACTAGAAATCTATTTTACCACGCTAGTATAATAGTTAGTTAAACATAGAATACAAGTGAGTAAACACCGAGTGAACAACAGTGAGTTGAACACCGTTGTAAATAATACAGTTATTGCTACGGATAAAGTATATAATTGCAATAACAATTAAACCCACAATATTTTTAAAACTAATAAATTAGTTAAATTAACTTGGTTCTTTCGTAAAGGTATTTTTATTGCACAATAAACTAATTTATTGAGTTAATACGGTATCAGTGAGCCAATGCGCCAACTACAGTTCCGGCAGAAACGTTCACTCACTCATCACTTCATACGCTACTACAGGCTAAACTAAACTTCCAATAAAAAAATGATAAATTACAAAAAAAATATTTTTAAAACTAATAAATTAGTTAAATTAACTTGGTTCTTTTGTAAAGGTATTTTTATTGCACAATAAACTAATTTATTGAGTTAATACGGTATCAGTGAGCCAATGCGCCAACTACAGTTCCGGCAGAAACGTTCACTCATCACTTCATACGCTACTTCAGGCTAAACTAAACTTCCAATAAAAAAATGATAAATTACAAAAAAAATATTCATCTATTTTCACACAACTTTCTCGCTGACAAATTTTGTCTGACCAAAAAATAAAAAAAATCCTCGCTTACTACTTTTTTCTTGTCATTGTAAACGCTATGTAAAATGTAAACAATAATCAAAATTATTTCGAAATTTTTTAAATATTTAAAAATGTAACCAATAGATTGCCAATATTAAGAGCTTTAATTTGACGCATCTTACAGAATTGTACGACATTGGCTTCACTTTTAAATCGCGAGAGGAAGCCGTAAAGGTCACTGATTTTCGCAGTCTGTTTTCATACTCCGCCGGGATAGTTATAACACAGCGAGACTGACTTTTTCATGCAGGTTAGTATCATTAGCATGTCGGTGACGCGAACCGAGGATTTTACCCTCTACCAAAACGCTCAACGCGCCTAAAGAAGTTTTCACTTCAAAAAATTACAGTGTCATTCATTAATAAGTTTTTATTTGTTTGTGACTGACATTGCTCACTTGTAAATATAGACACTCCATATTTCAAATACATGAACATTGAACATGCCAGATCGAGTGTTGTGAGGTCTGGAATAGCACCACCAACAAAAGCATATTGCAAGTAATAAAACAACAGAATAAGGTCAAACCGAATACATGACAAAGTAAATTAAACTGGAACTAAACACTCAGACCAGTACATCGCTAGTTGTAACTACAACATTTTCATAAGTGAACAAGGCAGCAAGTTTACTTAGTCTCGCACCTATTTCCCTCTATTTTGCCTTACAGATTTTCATGTTTGTGGCAGAAAATTTAGAATGATTTAATTTGAGAAGCTCAATCCACAATCATTTTACCAGAAACCAAGACCTGATCAATCAGAAGTTTGCTAGAATATAAAAAGCACATAATACATATCTGTATTTGAGCATCAAACTATTCAACAAGTTACCATTAGTATTAAGAGAGATTTTAATGTGCTCTGTGGCTTTCTTATTTGCTATATAATATTATAAGCTGTATTGTTGAGGGCCATTGTTTAAATTTTGGGTTTATATTTTAATGTACGTTTCTTAAGCATATTTTACTAAACTATGACTTTGTCAATACATTGTTACGTGAGATCACAATACAATATTTTTTATTCTTGATATACCTGTGGCAGTGGCCGGCTGTATGGTGGAAACATTGAGGGTGACTGGAAGGGTGGCAGTGCCTGGGGCAAAGTCCAGCGTCGCTGTGGTCAAGATGGCGGTGGGAATCGCCTGGGCTGATGTCACTGCCACCATCTGTACCTGTTACATCAAGTATTGTATTACGAACACTGGTAAATGATACAGTAAGAGTTGTCTACACTAGGAACCACCAGAGAGTGCAGTTGGCGGGGACCAATAGAATGGATGGGCCCGTGCGAAATTGCAACACAACTGTTATCCGACACGGCACGCTGCTGCTATACGTTACACCGTTTGCACGGTAATACTTCATTACTTTTATAGTTTAATAATGTTACTAAAAACTAAACGTTAAATACAACAGACATAAATGTCTTGTCAGTTAGTCACTGTAAAGTCACTTGCTTATTTACCATACAATATGACAATCTTTTCAGATGAGACTTTTACAAATAATTAATAAACATTGTATTTTTGAAACTAATATGCCACACCGTGTTGCTTAAATTGCACACTAAATGTGTTGTTACCGCTAAACTGCTGGCTGGTGCGGCTTCTGTTTACAGGTACTTCACCTCTTACCTCCGTATTTTCACTCGTAAGACATCACCTGTTATAAAATTCATTGGGTGTTATAGACAATGGTTACTGTTGAATTGTAGAGGAAAGTGCATTTCATATTAAAGAAATATTTGTGCTGCACGATATTCTCAACTGTTGCCAGTTTACATACATACTTAAATTACCTAGTTGTGAAAATAATTTGGCGTAAAACAGAGTAAGACCATTCATAGCCAGATGCGAATAATGCTATCAAGTGCTTATAAATTTATGAGAACCGAAGTGCAAAACAAAACCGTTATGGCAACAACAACTCTCGCTGTTATGTACTGAGCTACATTTTTTTAAAAGAAAAGTAGATCTCGTATTTGATAACATTCTTACCAAATTGATTATTCATTGAAAATAACATGATTCTGCCATGTAAACAAGTAATGCCTTATTAATATATCAAAGATACTTGATATAATATGAAAGATGCTATCAAGTGCTTATAAATTTATGAGAACCGAAGTGCAAAACAAAACCGTTATGGCAACAACAACTCTCGCTGTTATGTACTGAGCTACATTTTTTTAAAAGAAAAGTAGATCTCGTATTTGATAACATTCTTACCAAATTGATTATTCATTGAAAATAACATGATTCTGCCATGTAAACAAGTAATGCCTTATTAATATATCAAAGATACTTGATATAATATGAAAGATGCTAACAAGTGCTTATAAATTTACGAGAACTGAAGTGCGTAGGAAAACTGTTATGGCAACAATTCCTGCCGTTATGTACTGAAGTACATTTATTAAAATTAAATTAAATCTTAGACGTATTTGATAACTTTCTTACCAAATTGAATATTCATTAAACATAACATGTAATGCCTTATTAATATATCAAAGATACTTGTATTATCTAACTATTAAATATGGGAAATTAATGATTATGTGATATTTTTGTTTCCTTTTTAATTTATATTTTGGTTAAAGTGTTTTTCACTATATTCGTAAAAAGCTAATATATTACAATAATTTCTTTTCAACCCATTTATCTCAACATGGAAATAAGCTATAGAGATGTACTTTTTGTTAAATAACCGTAAAATTACATTTTGTAATATGTAGTTAATTAATTTAAGACAGCTCTAACATTTCTTTCGGGTGTAAAGGTTAAGTATTTTAAGTAAGCTGTACTTGGATGTCTTGCAGTTATAGCCAGGAACGATTGGCAGTGTTACTCAGTCCTCATTGGCTGCTCCAAGGTCACAGGCCAAATAGGCCCCTCCCTCAACTGCACTCTTTAGTGGTTTCATGTATAGTAACGTTGATGGTACAAAGAGAGGATTATGCTAAATGCAATTGTCTTTTAATAATAAACGTTTATTATTAACATGATGATAAATCAAAATAAATTTGCTAGGCTTATATGAACTTTAATTTTAAACGTTTTTAACATAGTGCTATAATTTTCTAGACTTTGTCTAATGCTTATACTGAGGAAGTATTCATGAGAAAAGTAAATAAATGCCAGTTTATAGAGCAATTTAACCTAATGCTCCAATCACCAAATAATTTTTATTGACAAGAACAAGTAAAGATATGAATTTGCAAACTAATGCATTTTCTTTTCTCATTAGTCTATGCTTCCATCAGCAAACAATTTCCAAATCTAGCGATTTCTATTCCCAGTTTTTATAATCTTAAAAGAGCTATATAAAGTAAGTTGTTTAAATCGAGTATGACAACTTACAGGGACACCTTGCAAGTTCTCCTGCTGGTGATCTATCAGTGCTTTCTGCTGCAGGCGGAATAATTCTTGTTCTTCTCTCTGTTTCTCAGCCATAGCAGTCTGAAATATTTATTACATATGGGTTTGCATAATTAGTGTGTATATTTGTACAACTACATTCAATAGTGCACATAACAAACACTACAAATTATTCCTTTCACTATAAATTACAGGAACAGGTAGATTCTAATATTTAAAAATTTAATATTTACTTTGTTTGATCGATTTCCTGCTTCGAAAGCGCATACTTCTGTTTTATAAATACATTTTCAGCCTCTATTATGTATTGAGTGTCACCAGTCTTAGAGCAGACTGTTCCATCATAGCAATAAAAGTGAGTCCTATAACTTTTTAATAAAACCTTTCCACGAGTATAACACACACAATGATTCTGAAAATGTAAATTTTACTCCCTGTTTGTTGACCAAATAGGATGTTGTACCAAAAATAACGTTTGAAAACTGTGCTCATTACACAATACTATTATCTGAACATCAACCACACATTATTGATTGATGATTATTTATTTTCAAGTTTTTCGTAAAAATAAAACAAATTTTAATGATAGCTGTTTAGTTAAAACCATGCTGAGGTGGACTAAAAATAATAAAGCATCAAAACAATTCTTCAATAAAATTTCTCTACAGTATTATTTATTTGCTTGTAGTTTGGTGAATTATTAATAATTTACGGTTATTATAAGCTTAAATACTACTGAAATTTATTACTTTTTTTACCAACTTGAAATTAGTATTTTGTTTGTATTTAACCTAACAATTTACAACATACACTGATATACGATACACTGGGTTTGTTTCAGATTGTTTTGGCATTATAAATTTGTTAGGGGCCACTTTTTGTCGTGTCTATAACCCGGCGAACAATTTCTGGATTACGTTATTTGGCTGGATGAAAATAAAGAGGAAAATTCAATAATTTAAAATTATAATTTACAATCGCAACTGTTCTACAGCCCTGGTATCGATAAAATTCTACTTGAGCCAAAACAAAATCTCATAAATTTATAATAAAATTGTGACTATCAAAACATTTATGTTACAAAAAGCAGTGTGAAACTGCAAATAGATTCTATCCATAGAAAGAACGGATTCTACAACATTAATCCTAACCTAGTTGTGAACTATTCTTAATCTAGTCATGCGGGGATTACAAAACCATTAGTTGACCAATGTAGTAGCTAACATACCTGCTGTAATCTCAGCAACTCCTCCTGCCTCAACATTTCTTGCTGCTCCAGCATCATCTTCTGCTGCTGAATCTTCTGCTGGAGATTGTCACCCATCTAGAAGTGAAATTAGCATATAAATCTTCATGTACTTGTAATCTAGACCAAGAACAATAACAATTATTGATTATTTCAAAGACTAGTTCATGGACAATAACTTTTAAAATTTATTATGCAGGTCTAAATAGTAGAAAAATAACTATTTAAAGACATTTTTCTGACATGACTTACATCGTTTTTGTCCTGAATATTATCCATTGTGTTATTCTGCAACTACAATATTAAACCATGTACATTCCTAAACCAACGGTAGGACTACACACCTGAAACAAATGATTAAACTATATTGCAGATTATTAAGTTATTTATATTATTATATAGCCTAAGTTAGTTCTAAAAACATGTATATATTTACAGCAATCAACATAGTGTCTGACTAGGCTGCATCAATTAACACCCTGTTCAATAGGCATATAACGAGCTGTACAGGATTTGTCGGTGTCCCTGAGACGTTGTCTGTTCTACCTCTGAAATCTGATGACCCGTGAGGAGGCTGTTGTTAATAAAATCTCTCTTTCATCGGTTTAATGGTAAAACAGTGTAATACAGTCCTGTAGCCCCTTTATTTCACCTTGTTCTTTGCTTTGATAGCTTCCCACATGGCAATGTTTTGTATAGTAGAGTAATGTTTCCTTCTAAAAAGTTAAATCCTGCTCAGTCAACTAACATTTGAACCAAGAGTATAATTTCAGGAGTAGTCCTAAGGCATTTCTTTAAGATCATGACCGATAGCCTTTGAAAAGCAAATGTAAAACAATGGATTGTTGACAATTACTGTGGTAAAAATATCAATCAAAGTCCAAAATACGTTCAAATGTATGATTTACACTGGATCTCTGTCTAAATGTAAAAGCATGAGTCTCATGCCATTCAGACATATGTGATCTTTTAGCTGAGTTAAGAGTTTAAAATTAGTTTAAGAATTTCAAGAGAATGTGGCAAACCTCTACGAACGAAGTTCAAAAATATTTTTAGTTTCTGTTATTAAAATAAATATGTTAAGGTAATTGTCTTATTGTAACATGTTGAAGAAGGACAAAAGGGGACATGAAAGGAGCAGTTTGCACCTCCCCATACAAGCAAGTGACACGAGGAAATAAGGGTGGGCATACTTCACTCCAATTTACTGGAAACCCTCATTACTCCTGAACAAACGGAGTCACTTGAGAACTTTATCTTGGAAGGGATTAAGGAAGAGGAAGAGGGGCCAAATTTCCCAATCTTCTACGTTATTAACAGGAGATCTTCATGCCTTGGGAGGGAGTGAGTGTGAAGATTGTGCCAGAGGGGGAGATTCCTCATGCAAGAAGAACAGATAAGTGGTTCCTGTCATAATGTCCTAAATGAATATGAGAAAGAAATTAGAAAAACAAAAGAAGAACATGGAGAAACCACTGTAAATCAGGCTTCAAAAATTTTCAAACTGACCACTCAAATCCTTTGGGGTCTTTGCTAAAGGCTAACGGCAGACTAATAATGAGTAAGAAAGACATTGGAATTGTTGCTGGAGACGTACTTTCCAAGTGACTCTTGACACGAGATGAGAATTTATATTCTCTGGCAGGGGATAGGACCAACTGAGAGGTTGCAAAGTCCAGACAACAATCAAAAAGAATCTTTACAGGAGAAAAGATTAAATGGGAAATAACATCCTTTAAGCTTTGAAATCAGTGGCTGGAGTCTTTCCGGCTCTTCAACAAGAGGGGATGGATATTCTCTTAAATGACCTTATAAATCTGTTTAGAAGCAGCTATGCATTTGGATTTATTTCAATGAATTGGAGGATGGCACTTATAATGTTTGTACAGAAAAAAGGTAGAGCAGACTTGTCTATGTATTATTAGTATAAAGTTATTTGTTTCTGAGTGCACACATGATCTGAACTTGAATTTAGGTATTCTCTAGAGAGATGTTTTTCTTTTTTTGCCAGAGGTGTGGGTTGGCGATCTCATATCATCCAACATGATCTGATGTATGAGAAATTGGATAATCTGGGACATGATATTAAATTGGTAAAGTACTGATCGGAAATGCCCCTGGCCATCAGTGCGGGTTTCAGAGCCAACATTTCTGGCAAAAAAGTAAAACATGACAGTCTAATCTAAACCTACTTATGTATCGCATAATATTTCCATTCCTAGCCTCATTGCTTGTATGAAATCGCCTCAGCTTTTACTGGTTACTGAGTAACCTAATACCAGAAAGTCGATATGAAAATGCCAAATTATTCAGCCCAGCTGTTACTGAAATAACAGTGTTGCTGGTAACATGTTATACCAGTAATAGGTTACCAAAAAGAATAACCTGTTAACTGATCCACTAACACTGCCATCTGTAATGGCCACAAGTACATGTTTTATTTGTGTCACAAGGTGTCGGACATGTTCATCCTTAAAAATAGTAAAGAGTAGGTAAATGTTATACTGTTTTGTTTGTTACATTTGATAAATATACATAGCGTAGATAGTTTTTTATTCATCATAAAATCATTACTTTTAAAAATATAAAAACAGCCGAACTATACTGTAATTTTAATTACCTATAACATAATTTGGCTAAAGTAGTTATATCAAGGATTTGTTACTCATGAAAATCGGTGATTCGATAATCATGAATATTCGAGTTTTGGCCGCTTATTATATTGCAACCCTTACATCCCCTTCTCTTATATCTACCCCTATATAGTTTGTTACCCTACCCCACCCATACCCAGAAACCTGATTCCTCCCAGTTCCCTAGATTGATAAACTAATCAAGAAAACACTGAATTGAACTAAAACTAACACTTTAATAATATTTGCGCAATAGCCTAGCCTATATGGTTTGTGATTGCCTCAATAATATTCTCTCTGGCAGTGAAACTACACACCATTTTAAGAAATTATTGAAAGTGGTTTTAGATTGCATCAGGTAACAAAGCTAAAATAAATATTATCTGAAAAGACAATGAAAGTATATACAATGAAAATATTGATTTAGAGTATTTAAACCTAGGTTTAGTCAGTAATCAAAGGGCCATGGGCCTCCAGGACTCAATAAGCTAGGTTAAAATAGTCTGGTATTTTTGTGTACTTTTTGTATTGTTGGACATTTATAAAAAGATTACTAACAACTTCTTTTGTAGTATAATCATATATATATATATATATATATATATATATATATATATATATATATCTATATATAAAGCAGTAAATAAGTATTGCTTGGCTGCCATTAGCATTGAGGTTATAAATATTGTACAGCCTAGCCTATGTGAATATTGACTTGTACAATAATGTCGGTTGGTTAACTACATGATCTAAACTAAATTTACTTACACTAAAGATGATAAAACAACCGAAAATGAGGAATTTCTGCAGTTGATTACGAAGAAAACAACTCTTCCTTCAATCCAACGAGAATAAACAACAAAAACACAGAATAATATTCAGACATCAGAAAACAGAATCAGACGGCACCACAGCATAACATGCAACATAGAAGACGCAGACGCACGGTGTTTTTTTTTTTTTTTTTTTTTTAATATTTGCATAATTGTAGGTTTTGGCTTTATACCATGCTGTAATCTTATTCTATATCATGCTTATATCTATATAGCGTAGTAACTTGTTAAAACTCTGCACTTGCAAAATAATGTAAGTGTTAATATTTATGTATTTGGTAAACATCGAATCTACTCGTCGATTTAAACAATTTCTTTTTTATTTTATTTTATTTTATTTATTACCAACGGAAATACTCTCCATTTTTACATTCAAGATCAATATACTAAATTATTATACGCTTAAATTAAACAAGAAACTCCACAACAAAACATGTGAAAGGCTGAAAAAAAGATAATACATAATACTCTATTGCAAGGCATGATATAAAACTAGAATAAATACGCATATAAATGTTTAAAACTGTAACAATACCATAATGAAAGAACGCAACAATAAATATACTATAACAATAGAAATAACATAATAACAGAAATAACATAATAACAGAGATAACATAATAAACTATAAAATAATATAACAGGGATATTCATAACAATGTTTCAAAACAGCAAACAGTAAAAATAACAATAGTAATAAGATAAACTATGGCATACAATAAACAGAGAAAATGAACAAATATGTGTAGGCACAAGTTAGCAGCGAAAGACAAACAAAAACTGATGGTATAATATGATAGACATTAAGTGGAGGCATTTACGTTGGTAGCACTGCACCTTTCACTTTTCACTTCAATGTTCTCACGCCATCATGGAACAGGTCGACGGTTATAGGCAGGTTGTTGCCGGCCCTCTGCAGGCGTGCCACCGTGCTGTTTGCTGCATAGTTTGTCCCATAGTGTTGCCGGATGAAGAGGTCATTGGAACGAGTGCTGGATGGTGTCTTAAAATTGAGGAGTTGAAGGACGTCTGGGCAAACCATCTCACCGTTCACCAACTTGTGGAGAACTACTAAATCGGCTACAATACTGCGAGTCGCAAGATGTTCTAGTTCAAGTTTGGAGTACAGATAATCAATTGGTACTTGTTGGTATTGGTATCCATTTCTGACACCCACCAAACGGATGAAACGACGCTGGACTCGTTCAAGATCGTCACAAAGGTATTTTTGGTGTGGATTCCAAACAGTCGATCCATATTCCAGAATCTGGCGTACCAGGGCACAGTATATAGTACTCAGGGCTACCATATTTGTTACATGTTTAGATAAAGCCAAGCATTCTGTTTGCCTTCGAGCAGATATTATGAACGTGAGCCTCAGAGCTAAAATTCTGTGTCAGAGTGATTCCCAGATCTCTCACTCATTTACTCTAGCGATGGTTTCTCCTTTTAACAAATAATTGTATATTATAGGCGAAGTGCAACGGTAAAATGATATGGCTTGACATTTCTTGGCGTTTAGTGACATTTTTTTACTAAGCACCATTCATATACGCCATGAAGACTATCTTGAAGTGATTCACAGTCCGCAACATGAGTAATTTGTGAGTATAACTTGACATCGCCCGCAAACATTAGGCAGTCACTGTTGATATTCAGAGGAAGATCGTTTATGAAGAGTGCGAAGAGATAAGGTCCAATGATAGAGCCCTGGGGAACACCGGAAAGTGAGATAAACTCAGAGGATATTGAGCCAGAAAACTTCACTGCAAGCCTGCGCTCAAAAAGGTAACTTGACAGCCAACGAATTGAAATGTTATCGAAACCAAGTGCAGAGACTTTTTTGAGTAATAAGGCATGGTCAACAGTGTCAAAGGCCTTGGAAAAGTCTAAATATATTGTATCTAGCTGTTTGCCGTTAGCAAATGCACTCTGCACCTGAGTCTGAAGTAACATTAAGTTTGATAAAGTCGACCTTCCTGGTGAGAAGCCATGTTGCTGAGGACAGGTTAACTGAGCAATCCTAAATCTTATTCGATCAAGAAATAGATCCTCAAAAACTTTGGATAAAGCTGAGAGGATAGATATGGGCCTGGAAATTTGAGGCGATGTCAGTAGGTTCTGATTTATGAATGGGGACCACGTAGGCTGCTTTGAACGCCTCAGGAAAAATTACCATCGCAAGTGAAGTATTAAATATGTGGCAAACTGGAATGGCCAAGATGCTTCTGCTGTACTTGAGTACACCTGGTGGAATCCCATCAGGGCCCAGCCCTTTTTGTCATCAAGGTTTCTAAGCTTTTCCAATACTTCTTCAGGGGTGAACTCATAAGCAACTCCATCTCCGAGATGGTCATATCCGCTTGGAACAAAGACCCCCGTGGGCTTCGTGAAAACCGAGGAGAAGAAGTCCTTGAATGCTTCACACATCGTAAGAGGCTCCTCAGCAACGACTCCATTGTGAACAATCTGAGAGGGCACAGACGAAGATTTTTTTGTGGAATTGACATGACTCCAAAATAAACGGAAATTGTTGGGAATTCCAGCTTCAACCCTTTGTATATGCTGGCGATAATCCCAGGCAGCCAAGACCCTACACCTTGCTCTTATGTTAGCAAATCTGGAATAATTAGATGCTGAAGGAAAGTGCTTGTATTTTTTATGTAAACATTTTTTTTTATTATTAAGTTTTTTAATTAAGGTGAAAACCATTTAGGAAACGGAGAGTAGCCAATTCTTCTTACTGGCAAGTTAGCCTTCACTATGTTGGAAATTGTAGAGATAAAGGAATTTGTTGCCCTGTTAAGGTCTGAGTTGGACAGTATTGCATGAAAGTCAGTATTTAACGAGTGATGAACATTCATAAGGTTACACCTTTTCAGATCAAATATGTGTCTTTTGAGTAAATGAGATTGGTTGATATGTCAGTAGTGGATCTCAAAGGATAAGGGTGGGTGGTGTCTCTCTTCAACTGGCAAAAAATTATCACTCTCCAGTGATACAGTAATATCTTTATTAGAACTCAGAATCAGGTCCAACATGACATCTCTGCTGTTATAGATTTGATTGATTTGGTAAAGCTGAAACAAGTCCATCAGTGACCGTACCACTCTTGACGCTGGGGAATGCGTACAAGTTGACAAACCATTCCAATCAATCCCGGGAAGGTTGAAATCACCCACGACAACCACCTCATCGAATCTTCGTCCCGTTGACATTAGTGCCTCTATTGACTGTAACAAACTATTGTATTTGGAGGGAGGCTGCTAAGGAGGGATGTAACAAGCTACTAGGAGCCATGAGATGTATTTGCAGGGCTTAAGCTCAATAAGAAGGTGCTCAATCTCATAGATTTCAGAGTAGAGTTGAGTTGAGGTGATAGTATCTCTGATGGCCACCATTACTAGACCCTTACTAGATTTAGAGCTGCGCAGTGAAGACCTATCACATCTATAAATTGAGAAGTTCTTGGACAACACCTCAGCATCATTAACGTCAACTGACAAATTTGTTTCCGTTAATATGACAACGTCGAAGTTAGACGTAGTAATTGAGGACTTGAATTCATTCAGTTTGCTTCTCATTCCATTCACATTTTGATAGTAAAAAAAAGTATGACCGTTGGATGAAACTAGTTTTTTGTCTTCTTAACTATCATCGGCACTCCATTCTGATACTTAATTGTTAAATCTTTCTCCCCATTCCTTTCTCTGTCAGCTAGAGAATTTCGAAGTTATTGCAAGTGATATCTTTCCTTGACAGTTCGATCACGTGACACTTCAACAGTACTGGCAGGGAAGAGATTGCTAAGTTTGGGAGAATCAAAATTTTTAAAGAAGCTGATGGCCTCACTTGTGTCACTAAAGGAAACCTTCATCGGACGAGGTGTTCCGGGCTTCCCATTACCAATTCGAACTATCTTACTAATATGAAGGTCACTCAATTGGAGGACTTGGAGGACGTCATCCATTTTTCCCTTGTCGTGCTGTATTTTACTCTTGATATCTATATCAGACGATTCGGGTATACCATATAGTATAGCATTCTTTAAGCGCTGGTTCCAATCATTAACTTCAGCAATGACAGTTTCCGAATCAAGTGGCTTATTATTCTTTAATAACTTTATATCAGCAGCAAGGGATGGAATCATTGACTCGTTTGCTAAGACTCTTGGCTCAAGCTGGGATAGTTGGTCTCTAATTTTACCTACATCCGACTTTATGGCTTCAATTCCATCGGAGACGCTACCTATTTGTTCAATTTTCTCTGTCCAGCCTTCGATTCTGTCCATCAGTTTGTTTACGCTCGAAGTTAGAGCAACTATAGGGTCATCAGTTGACGGTTTACAGTCCACTCTGCTACAGTGCCATTTCTTGTTTAAATCCTTGGATAATTGAGTGTACTCAGTTTTAGTTAAATTTATGCAAGTTCGGTGAAACCAGCGCTTGCAACCACCGTCACACGCAATACCCTCTTCAGAATCCAGAACTAGTCTCATACACGCCATACAAGCGGTCGAAGCATATGCCATTATGTAAGCGATTGTAGTTCAAACAACTTTAGTAAACGTATAATTTTGCGAGATGTCCTCGATCTCTGGAGCTACTCGATCCACCCCAGTTTGATCAAACTCAATCTATGAGGACAGAGAATATTCCACAACGTTTTAGTATACTACTGCAGGATAGAGCCGAAAATGATCCAAAAGGCAGTGGCAAAAAAGACGTACGTGTTATTTTATTTATGGGAGTTGGCAATTGTGAGTGACGTCACCGACTTGCGGACTTGACATTGACTGTTACTGTTGCCTGCATGAACACGACGAGTGGATTGCCAGCCAGGAGAGTGAAACAAAGTTATGTGGGAAAGATTTAGATGATTTATGAAGGAACACAACACATTCAGCGACAAAGAAAACTTACCGAACCAATAACCAAGTTCTAGCGTGCACAGAGGCCCGACAAATGACAAACAAGGTAAATTAACCAAATAAACGAGAGCAATAATCACGTCAGTCACCACTTTCAGCCATTCACATTTTTGTAATGTTCTGTGGAAAATTCATGACACAGTGTGTTTTGTTTGGTTAATACCTTCGATTGTATTAGTAACACAAACACTACTAGCTGTGATACGTAACAGTATATTAAAAGATATTACATCTAATGTTAAAATCGGTTCCCATTGAATAATTTTGGTTTTGCGTCCATCAGCATACGAATGAAACAGCGAGTATGAATATACTCATATTACGGAAAATATTAAACATGTAATATTGAGTAAATGTCGACAATAATACAAATATTAAATTTTAAATGCAAATTATAAAAATGAGGTAATTACTATAAGATTGAAATAGATTACAACTCTGAACAAAATATTTAGTACACAGTAGGACTGTGTATGATTTACGGAACAGAACCAGCATTACCAATCAAAATTTCTGCCGTACAATCTCTAAATAAATGCAAGGTCGATTCTTTAATTTTCAAAACAGTTGCCAACTAAATAATTTTTTGAAAAAGGAGACTTGGAACTTTTTAAATAACTTTGACAATGTCAATTATAATGTATCGGGCGTTTAGTGATTGCTTTAATTATTATTTGGATGTTACATGTGCGTTAAAAAAAATAAAAAAAGTCACAAAACTTAAAAGTTATCATGCCATACAAAAAGAATTCTTATTTCTCGAGAGAAACTGAAATTCTTTCACAAGATTTTCCTTCAGACTGAAAATGAAGAATTTAAAATAATTTTTAGAACGTACCGGAGGATCTAGAAGAAGGCCATACAAGGTAAAACACTGCTTCAGGGACATATTGGAACCACTCACAAAATTGATATCTTTTTTTCATTTGAATCTGGATCTTTTCCATCACTTCTGAAGACAGCCAAAGTCATTCCAGTTTTCAAAAAGGACGATCCTTGTATCGCATGCAACTATTTCAATTCTGCCCGTGTTTAGCAAAATTTTTGAAAAGATTTCCTATGAAAAACTTTAAAGCTTTCTGGAAAACAAGCTAATTTTGACCACCACAAGTTGGTGTCAGATTGATCAATAAGCTCCAGGAAAGTATAAAGAACTCCAGCAATAAAACCCAATTCAAAACTCGTATTATACGCCTATTGGTGTCTAGAGCGTTCTACTCTGTCGATGAATTCATGATGAGCAGCTGGGATTTATGATAGGCATAGGATCTGGGGTCAGTGAGAGTGAGCTTGAGTGAATGTGTGAATGAATAATTATTTACAAAATGGTTCTGACATTTGCATTGCAATATAAAATTGTAAAAAATGCAATAACATATAATTTTATTTTAACTATTAAAATGTTTATATTGAGTATACCGACTAACAATACGATTTAAAATATCCTTTTCTAATGGAGTCTATGGATAATTTTAAGAAAGACACGAATTTTATTTTAGCGAGGATATTTTTTTACTTTTTTCGTCATCTAAATATAGGAAATATATCTCCAAAACAGGAGTTATGGTTGCCTAAATACAGAAAGAACAACTATTTCATTGTGCTTTCAAAATTACAATTCTTTCCGCCTTAAGCATAGGTTAATTGCATCGGTAGCGGACAGTGGCGTAGCGAAGGGGGGGCCAGGGGGTCCGGACCCCCCGAAATTTTAAGACATTAAAAAATGAAGCATGGAGCAGGAGAAAAAAGGAGAGTTATCATTACTCTTGTCTACAAACATTAAATTGATTGATAAGAATAAGAAAAGCTCTCTCTCTGCAGATTCAAGTTTTGAAGATTTTGGATTTCACTGGTTGAGTGGTTGAGGTAAAAGTGGTACTTAGAATTACGTTAGGACGTTGATTTTAGGTGTTAATTCAACGCCGACTAATACATATATAATTATCGAGAAACAAAACAATAAAATCACTTCCGAACGGAAAATACCAAAGAAAAGCTCTGTACAGATTCTAGTTTTGACGATTTTTGATTTCACTGGTTGAGTGGTTGAGGTAAAAGTGGTACTTAGAATTATGTTAGGACGTTGATTTTAGGTATTAATTCAACGCCGACTAATACATATATACATATATAATTATACATACATAATTATCGAGAAACAAAACAATAAAATCACTTCCGGACGGAAAATACCGAAGGAAAAGCTCTCTGCAGATTCAAGTTTTGAAGATTTTGGATTTCACTGGTTGAGTGGTTGAGGTAAAAGTGGTACTTAGAATTAAGTTAGGACGTTGATTTTAGGTGTTAATTCAACGCCGACTAATACATATATAATTATCGAGAAACAAAACAATAAAATCACTTCCGATCGGAAAATACCAAAGAAAAGCTCTGTACAGATTCAAGTTTTGACGATTTTTTATTTCACTGGTTGAGCGGATGAGGTAAAAGTGGTACTTAGAATTATGTTAGTACGTTGATTTTAGGTATTAATTCAACGCCGACTAATACATATATACATATATAATTTTACATATGTAATTATCAAGAAACAAAACAATAAAATCACTTCCGGACGGAAAATACCGAAGGAAACCTCTACAGATTCAAGATTTGACGATTTTGGATTTCACTGGTTGAGTGGTTGAGGTAAAAGTGGTACTTAGAATTATGTTAGGACGTTGATTTTAGGTGTTAATTCAACGCCGACTAATACATATATAATTATCGAGAAACAAAACAATAAAATCACTTCCGATCGGAAAATACCAAAGAAAAGCTCTGTACAGATTCAAGTTTTGACGATTTTTTATTTCACTGGTTGAGCGGATGAGGTAAAAGTGGTACTTAGAATTATGTTAGTACGTTGATTTTAGGTATTAATTCAACGCCGACTAATACATATATAATTATCGAGAAACAAAACAATAAAATCACTTCCGATCGGAAAATACCAAAGAAAAGCTCTGTACAGATTCAAGTTTTGACGATTTTGGATTTCACTGGTTGAGTGGTTGAGATAAAAGTGGTACTTAGAATTATGTTAGTACGTTGATTTTGGGTATCAATTGAACGCTGCCTAATAACTATATAATTATCGAAGAAAAATTGAAAAAATTACTTCCTGTCGGATTATACACCAGAAAAACTCTACTGATAAGAAGTTCCGACTACTATGGATTTCACTGACTGAGGTATTATTTAATTTTCCGTAGTATAGTCCGATCGGAAGTGATTATTTTTGTTTTTTTTTCTCGATAATTATATATTTATTAGTCAGCGTTGAATTAATACCTAATATCAATGTTGTAACATAAGTATAAGTACTACTTTTACCTTAACCACTCAACCAGTGAAATCCAAAATCGTCAAAACTTGAATCTGTAGAGTTTTTCTTCGGCATTTACCAACCGGAAGTGATTTTTTTCTCATAGTTATATAGTTAGTCGAGTACTATATAATTAATTATAACAAAAATGATAACAAAAAATCGTTGCCCTAACTCAATAAAAAATACCACGTTTACCTCAATAACTGAAGTCCGAAGTAGTTGAAGTTCTAATCATTAGAGTTTTTCATGTGTATTTTATTTTCGACTGAAAGTGATTTTTTTATTTTTTCCGATAATTATGTACTCGTCTACAGTGTAATGTTACAAAAAAAATCGTCATTATAACTAATTCATAAATACCTCAATAAGTGAAATCCAAAGCAGCCGAACTTCTAATCAGTAGAGTTTTTCCAGTGCATTTTCCGACCGTTAGTTTGATCTGTACCCGAGCAACGCTAGAAAATTGCCCTCCTTTTCTAAAGGGGTTTCGGCCGTCAGTGGCCCAATGTCTCCGAAGGGGTATTTCATTTTCTCCACAGATTATAGTTGTGTTAATTTGTTCTTCTTCTTTCTTATCCAGTGAATGCAAAATCACATTGGTGCCTTCTACTCGGCCAGAATCGAACTTCGTAAAGTTTCTGTAGCTATACAAGAAAATTTGTGGTACTAGAGTTGCTGTGAGAGTTGAATTTGCCTATTATATCTTTCCACTTTCTATAAGGCGTAGTTACTAAAGTCCATATTTTTGGTATTTACCTTTTACCAGTGAACTCAATAACACACAAAACGTCCTCCGGATCCCCGGTTTCGGACCCCCCCCGAACGAAATTTCTGGCTACGCTACTGGTAGCGGAGGTGACCGCTGAGCGATCCTGTCCTTGCAAGCGGCCCGCCTGCCCGGCCATTGGTGGTGGTTCGGAAGTCACCTTTTTAAGCCGTTGGTCCCCAGGTTAAGTGTTGAGAGGGCTTCTTAGCCCTAACTTCGCCTGGTAAAATAAGACATTCTTTATTTTATTATTTTTTTAATTTTTGGTATACGTTTGGTTAGTGCGTAATTATCATATAATAAAAATAATAAAAAGAGTGGAAAGTCCATGTTGATGGTGATCTCTTAAGCACATTTTCTGTCTGGAATTCACGACAGCATATAGCTGACCTTGTTTTCAAAAGGAGTACTTTTACCGCAAAAATGTTGCTCAGGCTGCTTTAATCTGCACTGCTAAATCTATTTTTAGTTGAAAACAGTTTTAGTGAAAATAGCGCGAAGAAGTTGGTAATTGAAACGGTTTCGTCCCTTGACAAGTGTACATAGACTGTTTTCAATGTTTATTTTAATATGTATTCCACTATACTCCCATGTTCTATTTTAAGAAGTAAATCGGAAAACTCCATAGCATGATATTCACCTTTGAAATGAATTCCCATGCTGACTCGCAAAGATCAGATTTGGACTTTAAGCTAGAGGTAGGATAACTTTAGTATATATAGATAATGAGAACTTTAAACTTTCAGTATTGAAATTTATAAAAAATGAAATTGAGATTGGTTAGAGCTAAATCCCTTGAGTATCAAGTAATAGAATCAGAAGGAAGACGTTGGAAAAGGAGAAGAACATTTACATCTGTTATCTTGTTTTTACAATACTTTAACATTCATTGTTGCAGGTCGATATTTTCCGATATACTATTTTTACAAAAGGTCTGTACGTGGCGAGCTTTTATAGTGACTTATGAGAATTTATGTAAGCAGTTGCAGCTTCCATCTCTATTTATTTTTTATTTATTATAAACAAAAGTAATAGTTTTTCATAATGAGTTCAGTAAAAATATCCCTTCCGGGACAGGCAGAAGAAAGATAGATTTCATGTGTCTGTCATCTTGAAAAATCAAACTGAGGATACTTTGTTAGGTTAATTTGTGTAACACTAATGTTATAACAATTCTAACGGTGGCATGTTAATAAACTAAAAAAAATTTAGAAACTCCATCATGTTAAAACAGTCCAAGATTAAAAATCTGTGCGTAAACTATAAGCGATTTCTAAAACATTTTGTGTCATAATTTAGAAATTATACTTATAAACTTCTTTTTAAAATAATTACTAATCAATAGGCTAAATTGCAAATGGAATCAATTTAAATCAGTTTTAATAGTTCGATATCATATTAGAACTTGTAACTTTGAAAATGTGTAATTATAAAAAGTGCTTGGTATTGCTCATAATGTTTAAATATGAGTCAAATTTGATTTGTTTTATTAAATAATATAAATAAAAATGCTGCTCAAATGTGAATAGGCGGCCATCTTGAAAACAATTATTGATTGAGACTAGATACCAAACTAAACTAAGCTTTTTACAAACACTATGTGTAGTTTGAATCCGTTATAAATTATAACAACTATCGTGTTCACACCAATTTTCTCAATATTGTGTGGATTTCTTAAAATGTTGTAGTCCTACATAAAGGATTTTCCTTTCCCTACATAACCTTAAAATAGAACTGCTTTATGATTTACTGGCAATAAATTTCACAAGTGAACTGAAAGGCAATACAGACGCGACGATGATTGATAATCAATGTTAACATTGAGGCCTCTCAATCAATTTATTAATTTGCGATTCGTCCGACGATCATTTTTTTATGCACTGAGGAAGTAAATTAATTCTCAGTTGTAAAGAGAAAATGTGGCGAAGCTGGAAAAGATTCAAAAAGATTTGAAAAGGTCTTTGATAAAATCTATAAAGGGGCAACGTACAAGTTATTAATGGCAGAAAAGCTCGACGCAAAGATTCAGATCTTCTTGAACGAGAAGTACTGCCTTTGGTCCTTTTCTTAACGTAACGATGCGATGTTGTGTTAATAAATGTTTCTATAATAAACATTTCTTTAAATGAAACTACTGCATTTAGCTTTACACTTAGAACGTACCTGATTATAACTATTGATAATATAGGATTTACTCACTCCCGTCTTCTAACAAACTAATTTTTAAAATATATTGATTTTAAGTCAAAAGACAAAATTAACTTTAATGAAATCTCATATCTTGTGGTGTCTTCAATAGACATAACATAAATAAAGTTATCTACAAAGATTAAACAATTATTTAAATTTATCACAATAGGCTCTACTGTTCAAATTTACCAAATTGAACAAGAACATTAAACAATATTTTAAGTAAACTGCATTAACACGTAACTCACAATATTCATATACATTTCTGAATCTGTACTTGGTCAGAACTGAGTGGAAATTGCTGATACTATAGATGGTAAGTTTTATTTTGTATTAATAGATTATCCAAAATAAAACTAATCTTTATTTTACGAAATGCTAATTATATCATTCAAATTATATATATATATATATATATATATATATATATACAGGGGTGGAAAAAAAGTATGGAAACGCTTTCACTAATTTTGTATGGCTTCACTTATACAAATTAAATTTTGTACATCACCACTTGTATTAAGAACCTAGTTTTTGAGACCAGTGGGGACATTTTATCTTTTCAGGGACGGGCCCGTGAGGAGTCGGACGAAAATCTTAAATGTAAGCATAGGCCGAGTTTGGTATCAAATTAAAGGTCTAGTAAAGAGAAACTCATTACCGCAAACCGCACTTAAAAAGGTTTGACCCTATCCAGAGTACGGGCCGTTTGAATTTCATAAGTAACGTTTGATTAATTATTATTTCTCCGCAATTTCACAGTCTCAAGTAAACTGTTCTGACTGAAAATGACACTTTATGAAACACTATTATCCAAAAGAATTAAATTAAAAATTATCTATGTAGTACAAAAAATAACCATACCTTTTAAATAAGGTGCTTCAAACTGCTCTTCCGAACACTTGGCAATGAGCTAGTCTATTATAAAAACCTACTGCAGTTACATTTTGAAGCATCTCGGGTGAAAATTCTTCTTGCTTCTTCTAATAAACGATTTGTCAGCTCCTCAATGTTGGCTGGTTTAGTTTTATACACATTATCTTTTAAGAAGCCCCACAAAAAGAAATCTAGTGGATTAAGATCCGGTGACCTAGCGGCCCACTCAACGGTACCCCTGCGACCAATCCAACGGTTAGGAAACACTTCATCTAACAGATTGCGCACCCGCAAATAGTAATGGGGCGGTGCTCCATCTTGCTGAAACCATACTGCATTAAAATTTGCCCAAGAAGAGCACGCACTGCTGGCAAAATGTTATTTGTTAACATATTGAAATAAATTTCACCTGTTAGATTTCCATCTATCACAAACGGTCCTACAATGTTATTGTTTATTATTCCAGCCCACATATTCACTTTCTGAGGCCTTTGTGTGTGGCCTTCTATCATCCAGTGTGGATTATGGTCGGCCCAGTAACGGCAATTATGCTATTAACTTGTCCATTAACAAAGAATGTAGCTTCATCTGAAAACAATATCGAACTTAAAAAATTTTGAATTTCTTCACACTTTCTCATCATTATTTCGCAAAATTCAGTCCTTCGATCAAAAATCATCCTCTGCAAGTTCTTGGATTAGGGTTACTTTAAAAGGGTGATACTTGTTTTTGTGTAAGACATTCAAACACTGAGGTATGGCTCATATCAAGATCTTCTGCAGCCACTCTGGCCGAGGTGCTGGGATTTTCAAACAAATGTTTGGAGTACATCCAAAGATTTTTGTTCATTTGTTGCCGATTTAGGCCTGCCACTTCTTTCGCGATCTTTGACTGTTCTACTTTCTTCAAATCTTTTTACTGTCTTAAAACACTGTTGACTTACTAATTGGGGGTCTATCAAGAAAAGTGTCATTAAACAAATGCGCTGTTTCTTCATAGGGACGAACTAGATATCCATACCCACGCATCATAAGCAGCGTGATTCTCTCAAACTCACTAAGTGACATTGCTTTTAAAACTAGTAGAATAAAATGTAAACACTTAAGTAAAAAAAATTTATAACTATCGCAGTACCTTCTAGTGAAGACTTTCAACTTATATCTTACGTGGACGAAATTATAACGTAGACTAAAAAACCAATCTGATATTGAAAATACAAAACTGTGGAGTTTTGCTGAGGACAATACTGTTTGTATTGCCTAAACCGGTTTATGTTTGCCTGAGATAAAAGGGCTGGAGGGACTGGACCTTGACCTCATGTTGATAAGGAGTTAAGGTGGTATTATTGAATACTCTCAGTTTCTTGAAGACAAGACAGGAAAAACCCCTATTTACTGCTATCCAACAAATTGTAGAGGTAAAAAAAATAATTTTTTGTTGGAAATTATTTTTTCAAATTTACATAACCGATATAAAACATACTACTGAAAGTAAATTAGTTACTTCACAAGACAAAATTACTAAATTTCTTTATCACGAACTTCATACAACCCGTACTCTGGATAGGGTCAACCTTTTTAAGTGCGGTTTGCGGTAATGAGTTTCTATTTACTAGACCTTTAATTTGATACCAAACTCGGCCTATGCTTACATTTAAGATTTTCGTCCGACTCCTCACGGGGCCGTCCCCCTGAAAAGATAAAAATTGTCCCCACTGGTCTCAAAAACTAGGTTCTTAATACAAGTGGTGATGTACAAAATTTAATTTGTATAAGTGAAGCCATACAAAATTAGTGAAAGCGTTTCCATACTTTTTTTCCACCCTGTATATAAAATAAGTAGAACTGGAAAGCTGCAACTGCTTACATCAATTATCTTAAGCTCTCTACGTATAGAACTTCAGTAAAAACAGTTCATCGAAAATATAGACCTGCAACATTGAATGTTAAATTACTGTAATAACAAGATAGCGGATGGAAATGTTCTTTTCCTTTACCAAAAAAGTCTCTCTTCTGATTCCATTAATTGATATTCAAGGAATTTAGTCCTAACCAATCTGAGACTCAAATTGTATATATTTCCTTATCATACTGAAAGCTTAAAGTTCTCATATAAACAATCCATATAAACAAAACTTTTCCTACCTGTAGCATAAAGTCAAAGTCTGATCTTTGCGAGTCAACATGGGAATTCATCTCAAAGGTGAATATTCTGCTTACTTCTTAAAATAGAATACGGGAGCATTTGAAATTCCCATCGCAAAATTGCTGATATATTCAACTATTGATGTTTTTCTAGCCTTGCTTAAATGAAAAATAAGTATTTTCAGAACACAGCTACGTTCAAGACCCTCTTTCTTTCATCTTTCTCAAACAATCAAATCTTTCTCATATCAAATTACCCTCTTTGGGAAATGGAGCTAACCTCATGATTCTCTTTAAATCAATCATTCCCACTGTAGCTATGTTATGTTTAGAAAATTCAGTTGCTCCGCAGTGAATTACGATTTTGTTTTTAAAACATCGTAGTGCATTCGATTGTGCACCTAATGAGACAATGAGAATATCTCTTCTTCTGGATTACGCTTTCGTTTTGAACGCCTTCTTCACCGACGTTTTGGATCTCTTTGGACGGACGTGGACTCCAGATTCCGGAATCAGTCTGTGACAGTGTCACGCTGCTCTAAGCGGAAGATGACATCGAGATAAACTCAACACTCGTATTTGTAATATATTCTGTTTAATAAATAAAGATAGTCGTGCATTACATAGTGGGACATTCAGAAACACGTAATAAAAGCTTTAGTAATTTAAAAAAAATATGAAGAAACTCGTTATACAAACCTTAGTTGTTTCCAAAATATAAAGAAATGATGTCAAACGTGAGACAAATAACGTTATATAGGATGACTCTCCATGCCATTTTTATCTTAATTACCATCCGAAAATTCTGATAATCATACTGTGAGGAAAACGGTCAGTCGTAAGACTGTGAAGGTTACAAACATTGTAAAAATTTTACTGAACCATACTTTACAACGATACCCAAACCTCCATCATTATCCAGTGGAATTGACTCCTGACCAGAGCTGCTGAAACTGAAACCCAAAAATAAAATAAACGATGTTTATGTACCAGAAGTACAACAGCACAGCTCAAGTCAGAGTATGTGGGTCATTTGGCTGATTTTATGTCGCAATTCGGTCATTCTGCTGAGCCCCGCTGGAGAAATATCCAAACCATTTGGTTTTGTATGTTTTAATATCTCACTTAGAACATTATAGATTGTTTGCTTTTTTAAATATTGATATTGCAAACATAATATTAACTTGGTTTGGTATTCTACAGATGATTGTCGGCTTTAATTGTAAAATATATCCAATTAAAGAATTTTTCTATACGCATGTAGGTAATAATTCCAGTTCAACATGAATTCGATAAGGCTGTTTAACTATTTTACAAGCGTAGTTTAAAAATTAATCTTATTTATTTTGATCCGATACTAATCAAATGGAACTGATCCAGGTCAAAATGTCCAGCCATCAGTAGAATAAAACGGAAGACGGCATACTCGATTTGGACTGTTTGGGTATTATTAGTTTCGAGGTCCAGCAGTAACAATAAAATCCACAGACAGAAGTCCCACTGGAACACAGATCACAGCGCCGCTCAGCGGCCAGACCTAGAAACTGTTGTTTACTGGTTATCGCGGAACACTAGCGAATTCTGTTTAATGGTCCAAGTACTAACCTTAGTGAGGCGTCCAAGTTTGAGTTGCCCTTCATCAAAGAATACACACTTAAAACACTCTAATTTGAATCAACTATTTCATTATGTATGAAGTAAGAGTTTTAAATCTCTTCAATTTTATATATGGCTTGGGATGTAAACTTTTACATTAAGATCTCTTTTATACACAGAACTCCATATACTTCAAGTTATTATAATGTATTGTGAGCATTAGTGGTATTGGAGTTGGCAATGCCGTTGGAATAGTTAAATAAATAAACAAGTTTTATTACAAGAGAAGATGGAATAAGTAGATATAAAGTATGGACTTAGCTAAACACTGAAATTAATTATGAAATAAAAATATAATAACCTAAAAGAAAATGTGCTTTTTTTAGTAGTATTGAAACTTCCAATGGGGCTGCATCTCGTCGAACAATCTGAAATATTTTCTTTTATGGCGAACGTTACATTCCACAAAGTGAAAGTACTAAAATGTTAACTGCTTTACTTCGCCCGACATTCTTAGCTTATTTTACTCGTAAACTGAGATGAAAACCTTTTTGTGTAACTTTTATATCATGACATTTTATTGATACATAGGCGAGTGGTGGCGGCGTTAACTTTTTATGTCTTACTTCAGGAATGTTAAAACTTAAAATTCAAAAGCATAAAACATGATAACAAAGTTCCCTCAGATACCCGTATCACAAGTATTGGCCTCGTCAACGTTTTGATGTTTTAATAAATGGGGTTGGTAAGGAACTGGGCAAGTTAAAAAGAATTTTACATTGGTAACGTACACACTCTGAAAGATAAAGAAGTAAAGATATGTAATACTTAAGTATAACAAATAATATGATTACTGTACATAATCTAGTGGGTTCTGGTGATCGATATTGAACAAAAAAGTAAGTTATAATGGAATCAAAACAAACAAACAGATGTTCGAAGTAACACTCTAAACTGAAAAACAAACCATAATATTACTGTGACTCTCATTAATTGTTCATTTCTGTTAGAATGAAAATCTCTACAAAGGATCATTGGAAAGGAAAATACTTGACAGCTCGGTAATACGCAATATATATTCAAAAACCTGGGCCTTTAATATATCGAAGGTTTAAGAGAATATAACATAACAAATCTTTAGAATTTGTGGTGACAAATAATTTTCACAAAGATGAAAAAAAAAATTCGGAATTTGTGTTTCAACTTGAATAGCAAGTATTTATTTATTAATAATTTTTAGAATTTTAAATTAGTTTATTCTAAATTGATTAAACGACCACGTACTTATCGTCCATGTGAAATTTTAACAAAAAATAAATTATTTACTATAAAAATTTAGTAATAAAATGTATATAAAAAGTATGAATTAAATCAAATTATAACTTTTTAGCTCTAATAAACTAAAAGACTTGCAACAAGATCGAACAGCTAAAACAGGATAATTTAAGTAAATAAATGTAAGTTATATTTTTGCCACAAAATAAAACAGCACATTAATAAAAACGTGAATAAATACATTTTCTTCAAAAATTTCTTAACTTTTAATTCAGGCTTTAAGAAACTTTACTCAAATAATTCAAAATTTTTGAAAATGTAAAAATCTTCAATACAAAAACTTAAATAATTTATAAATTAACATTATTATAATAAAAATTCAAATGCTTTGGAATAATTTTGAGTCGATTTCGACACATGTAAATCT
This sequence comes from Homalodisca vitripennis, assembly GCF_021130785.1. Taxonomy (NCBI): domain Eukaryota; kingdom Metazoa; phylum Arthropoda; class Insecta; order Hemiptera; family Cicadellidae; genus Homalodisca; species Homalodisca vitripennis. Next base: position 229,011,043 of record NC_060207.1, read on the forward strand.
ATCACGAGTATCAACACACTCATAACTTGGATTTTTCCGGACATTTGGTATAAAAAAAAAAAAAAAAAAAAAAAAAAAAAAAAAAAAAAAAAAAAAAAAAAAAAAAAAAAAAAAAAAAAAAAAAACAGTAACAGTACGCTATTACCTCGGTCCGTAACTGAATTGTCCCGCCTTTGTAATGGGAACATCGATTTAACTTTTTATATCTATTGTACCGATACTGAAATTTGCAGTATAAACTAGTCAACCATGAAACGTCTTGATTTTCTTGTCACGAGATACTGAAATCCGCAGTCTCAACTGAGTATCCTCAAACGACTTCAAAAGGCTTAACTGGTTTTTACCTGAGGGACTGTATTGTAGGATATGCAATAACACAATATGGCTCTTTACTCAGTTATATTTCTTCTCTTTACTCCAGGAAGGAAAAATGGACCTTATTTACCTTACTAGTAACTGATAGATCATATATATTTACTTTATTTACTACTATTTATTTACATACTGTGTAGTTAGAAAAACCACCACGTATTTCGTTATGTACTTCTTATAAAACGTAAAAATGATTTGTAACGCACTATATTGATCTATAAAACGATACTTTTTTTATTTTGTTCTTCATGATAACAGTGGAGATATGTTGATTTCGATTGCTGTATTGTTCATATCTATCAATTAAATTTTGACATTAGGTGGCTATCCAAAATATTATAAATGGTAGTGCTATTTTTGATATTGGATTTTCTAGTAACAAAATATTATAATGCAAATAATTAAGCTTACGACCTGTAGACAACGTTTAAAACCATAAACATTGGTTTTAAAGTTTTAGAGATGACAGCACGTCAAATAATCTTTCTTTTGCACTTAATATACAGATTTTATATTTTTAAACTTATAAAAAATAAGAAAAAAACAAGCAGTGTGTATTTCTTTACATGCGACATAATAAGACTATTTTTGCGATTCAAACTGCCGGGAACATATTTCAGACATATGAACATAAATTGAAAAACTTTGATATCAATAGTCTACTGTCTACTGTTTTATATTGCACGATGTATGTTGAGTTGGTGTAGAATACAGGTTTGATATTCACAGATGAAGAATCAAAGGACGAACTTCTCTTGTTTTGTGACATTTTGTGTCCTGCCCTAAGGCGACGTGTATCATAGGGTAATGCGGTTGTCTTTATTCATGTTCTTTATTGTTATTTTATATTTAATAATTAAGTTGATCATAAAATTACATTGTTGCTAAATAAGTAGATTCCTATTATAATTTCAACGTATAACAATTTTATTAAGAATTTAATTATTGGTACGTATACACTTTACTTTTTCAATGACAAAGTTGAAACACATATGGTGTGTTATATAATTAATTAATTTTAAACTAGAAAACCAAGATTCATTTAACAGATATGCTGATGCACATATTTCATGTATTTATTAACACTATGTATAGTTTAATACATATCTTTTGTTTAATCTTATGTTTTATTATATGACACCTGAAGAAGAGGGAAGATATCATTCCTTGAAAGGTTGTGATTATTTTGTAATATGTTACAATGGACAAAGTTTCGACATTTTGACACATTGAAATTTCCTGTAGCATGAATAACTAGAATAAACATATCTTTTATGTATTTTATAAATTTTCGATCTACAAAATATTTCCAAAAATGAAGTAGTATTCATTTCTTTAAATGTTTTATACCGTGAAAGTCTCGAAGGTTGTTGAAGGGTGACAGGTGAGCTATTCAAAACTTAAAGCGCAGCTATTTCTGGAATATTTATGATACTTATATATGCATCCGAGTGAACTAGCAAACAACAATATTTAAAATGACTTTCAATAAAGTTCACTATAAGATTTTATGTCATAAATATACACAGACAGGAGTTTTCCCATGCAGTTGTGGCCTAAACTGTTATCCCGTTCAAATTGTTATATTAGGAATAGGGGAAAGAAGGTTTACAAGCTTTACATATGTACGATATACTATACATTCCATGGTTAGCAAAGGAGTGCGCTTGCCATTTAACACCTTTGTACCGGATTTATACTTTTTATATGTAAATCTTTCATTATAATTTAGAATGTATATTATAATTAAGAATGATTCAGAAGGTTAGTTAACTAAGAAATTTGTATAGGGTTACGTAGATTTCCTTTCTCTAATACAAGTTGCTCCAGAAGGAAGATGGCACCATGATTTCCTAGAGGTGTTTAATAGTTTTACAAATTTGAAATTTTGACATTAATACGCACGTGGTTGTAGAAATCTATAATGACCAATGCAAAGCGAAATATAAAAATTTATTTCAATTAAAGTAATTTAGTGTGGACTCACGTTTTTTTCTCAAGATCAATCTGTTCAATAATTAAAAATGCAACGCTAGATGTGAAGTTAAGATGGGGATCTCTAAGAAATCAAGAAGTATGATGGGAAACAATTTTAATAATTTTAAAGTTGTAAAGTAAAGCATGGGACATTTTAATATTAAAGAAAGTAGGTTTAAGGTTTTAGTTTTAATAAGTTGTATCTCGCTCGTCATGGAAAAAATCTGGTTGTAGTTCTATAAGTACTGTTAATTAATCTATAAGAGTTCCACTTGAATTATCGTAGCCTTCGTATAGCACTCCAGAGAATTAATATTATTTCAGTCTGAGTGAAGAGTCAAAAAACAAAGAACGAGAATCTACATCAAGATTGTATGTTTATGGAAACAGTTTGTTTCCAAAACAGGAGCAATGTTCTGTGTATTTATTAATATCCAAAATCTATATCTAGTCCGATATCTAAGGTGTCCCTCCACGGCACTCAGGTCACATATAGTTTCAATTAATCCAAAGAAGATGGTCTCTCTTGGGATTTACTGACGGTATTAAAAGATTAGGGCGAGGTCGTTAAATTTCAAAGGAAACAATTACTGCTACAGAGCAAAAACCTTTGTTACATCTTTACTGTCCGTTCGCGTTCCCATCCAACTCAGAGCTGTCAGCACCTTGTTAGTGAGACTGCTGTAACACTGCATCTGCACTCTGTCTAGAAATACAATTACTGTAGTGCTACAAACCTTTGTCATCCTTACTGTCCGTCCGCGTCCTTCAGCCCTCCTTGATAGGAGCTGTCACCACCTTGATAGTGAGACTGTTGAAACATTGCATCAGCACTCTGACTAGATACAATGTACTGTACAGTGCTACAACCTTTGTTGTGTCCTTACCTGTCCGTTGCGGTCCATCAGCCTCAGATTTTGTCACTTCCTTGATAGTGAGACTGCTGTAAACACTGCAATCAGCACTTTCTGATAGAAACAATTACTGTACCGAGCTACAAACCTTTGTTGTGTTCCTTATGTCCGTCGCGTCCCATCCAACCTCAGAGCTGTCACCACTTGATAGTGAGACTGCTGAAACACTGCATCAGCACTCTGACTAGAATCACAACTTACTGTACAGGAGACTACAACCCTTTGTTGTGTCCTTACTGTCCGTTGCGTCCCATCAGCCCTAGATTTGTCACCACCTTGATAGAGAGGAACTGCTGTAACACTGCATCAGCAATTGACTAGAAACAATTACTGTCAGAGCTACAACCTTTGTTTGTGTCCTTACTGGTCCGTCGGCGTCCATCAGCCCTAGAGCTGTCTAACACCTTGAGAGTGCGACTGCTGAAACACTCCATCAGCACTTGCAAGAAAACAATTACCAGTACAGATGCTACAACCTATGTTGTGTCCTTTACTGGTCCGTCGCGTCGTCCCATCAGCCTCAGATTTGTCACCACCTGATAGTGAGACTGCTGAAACACTGCATGTTTTCAGCACACTTGACTAGAAACAATTACTGTACAGATCTACAACCGTTGTTGTGTCTTACTGTCGGTCGAGATCCCATCTAACCTCAGAGCTGTCTATCACCTTGATAGTGAGACTGGCTGAAACACTTGCATCAGCACTTCTGGACTAGAAAACAATTAATTACTGTACAGATCTACAACCTTTGTTGTGTCCTTTATGTCTGTTGCGTCACATCCAACCTCAGAGCTGTCTAACCTTGATAGTGAGATTGCTGAAACACTGCATCAACATCTCTGATAGAAACAATTCTGTACAGTATCTACAACCTTTGTTGTGTCCTTACAGTCCGTCGCGTCCCATCCAACCTCCAGATTTGTCACCACCTTGATAGAGGGAGGACATGCTGTAACACTGCATCAGCACTCTGACTAGGAAACAATTACTGTACAGAGCTACAAAACTTTTGTTGTGTCCTTACTGTCCGTCGCATCCATCCAACCTCAGAGCTGTCTACTCCTGATAGTGAGACTGCTGAACACTGCATTCAGCACTTGACTAGAAACATTTACTGTACAGGAGCTACAACCTTTGTTGTGTCTTACTTGTCCCGTTGCGTCCCATCAGCCATCAGATTTGTCACCACCTTGGATAGAGAGACTGCTGTAAACACGGCAATCAGCCACTTGATAGAAACAATACTATACAGGAGTACAACCTTTGTTGTGATCCTTACTGTCCGTCGCGTCCCATCAGCCCTCAGAGCTGTTTACACCTTGATTTAGTGAGTATGCTGAAACACCTCCATCAGCACTCTGACAAGAAACATTTACTGTAACAAGAGCTACAACCTTTGTTGTGTCCTTACTGTCCGTCGCGTTCCCATTCAACCTCAGAGCTGTCATACACCTTGATAGTGAGACTGCTGAAACACTGATCAGCACTCTGGATTGAAACCCAATTACTCTGTACAGAGGTTACAAACCTTTGTTGTGTCATTACCTGTCCGTTGCGTACATCAGCCCTCAGATTTGTCACCACCTTGATAGAGAGAACTGCTGTAACCCACTGCATCAGCACTCTGAACTAGAAACAATTACTGTAACAGAGCTACAACACTTTGTTTACATCCTTATGTCCGTCGCGTCCCATCCAAACCTCAGAGCTGTTACACCTTGATAGTGAGACTGCTTGGGAAAAAACTGCATCAGCACTCTGACTAGAAAACAATTACACTGTACAGAGCTAAAACTTTGTTACATCCTTACTGTCCGTACGCGTCCCATCCAACCTCCAAGAGCTGTCTACACCTTGATAGTGAGACTGCTGAAACACCTGCATCAGCATCTGATAGAAACAATTACTGTACAGAGCTACAACTTTTGTTGTGTCCTTTCTGTCCGTTGCGTCCCATCAGCCCTCAGATTTGTCACCACTTGATTGTGAGACCTGCTGAAAACACTGCATCAGCACTCTGACTAGAAACAATTACTGTACAGAGGTACAACCTTTGTTGTGTCCTTTACTGTCCGTTGGCCGTCCAATCAGGCCCTCAGATTTGTCACCACCTTGATAGAGAGACTGCTGTAACACTGCATCAGCACTGCTGACTAGAACAATTACTGTACAGAGCTACAAACCTTTTTGTTGTGTCCTTACTGTCCGTCGCGTCCCCATCAAGCCCTCAGAGCTGTCTTACACCTAGATAGTGTGACTGCTGAAACACTCCATCAGCACTCTGACACGAAACAAATTACTGTAAGAGCTACAACCTTTGTTGTGTCCTTACTGTCCGTCGCGTCCCATCAGCCCTCAGAATTGTCACCCCACTTGATAGTGAGACTGCTGAAACACTGCATCAGCACTGCTGACTAGAAGAAACAATTACCTGTACAGATCAACAACCGGTGTTGGTGTCCTTACTGTCGGTCCGCGTCCCATCTAACCTCAGAGCTGTCTACACCTTGATAGTGAGACTGATGATAACACTTGCATCAGCACTTGACTAGAAACCAATTTTAATTACTGTACAGATCTACAAAATTAACCCCCTTTGTTGTGTCTTACTGTCTGTTGCGTCCCATCCAACCTCAGAGCTGTACTACACCTTGATAGTGAGATTGCTGAAACACTGCATCCAACACTCTGACTAGAAACAATTACTGTACCAGATCTACATACCTTTGTTGAGTCCTTACTGTCCGTCGCGTCCCATCCAACCTCAGATTTGTCACCAACCTTGATAGGAGGAGACTGCTGTAACACTGCATCAGCCACTCATGACTAGAACATTACTGTACAGAGCTACAAACTTTGTTGTGTCCTTACTGTCCGTCGAGTCCCATCCAAACCTCAGAGCTGTCTACAACTTGATAGTGAGACTGCTGAATACCACTGCATCCGCACTTCTTGGGGACTAGAAAACAATTTCTGTACAGAGCTACAACCTTTGTTGTGTCCTTACTGTCCGTTTGCGTCCCATCAGCCCTCAGATGTGTCACCACTTGATAGAGAGACTGCTTGTAACACTGCATCAGCATCTCTGGATAGAAACAATTACTTATACAGAGCTACAACCTTTTGTTGTGTCCTTACTGGTCCGGTTCGGCTCCGTCCCATCAGACCCCTCAGTGCTGTCTACACCTTGATAGTGGAGATGCTGAAACACTCCATCAGCACTGCTGACAAGAAAAATTACTGTACAGAGCTACAACCTTTGTTGTGTCCTTACTGTCCGTCGGTCCCATCAGCCCTCGATTTGTCACCACCTTGAATAGGAGACTGCTGATGAAACACTGCATCAGCACTCTGACTAGAAACAATTTACTGTACAGATTCAAACGTTGTTGTGGTCCTTACTGATCGGGTCGCGTCCCATCTAACCTCAGAGCTGTCTACACCTTGATAGTGAGATTGCTGAAACTGCCATCAACACTCTGACTAGAAACATTACTGTACAGATCTACAACCTTTTGTTGTGTCTTACTCGTCCGTCGCGTCCCATCCAACCTCAGAGCTGTCTACACCTTGATTGTGAGATGCTGAAAAAAACCTGCATCAGCACTCTGACTAGAAAACAATTAATTACTGTACAGATCTACAACCTTTGTTGTGTCGTTACTGTTCTGTCGGACCCATCCAACCTCTGAGCTGTCTACACCTTGATAGTGAGATTGCTGAAACACTGGATCAACACCTCATGACTAGAAGAAACAATTAGCTGTACAGACTCTACAACCTTTGTTGTGTCCTTACTGTCTCGCCGTCCCATCCACCTCAGATTTGTCACCACCTTGATAGAGAGAGAGACTGCTGTAACACTGCATCAGCACTATGACTAGAAACAATTACTGTACAGAGCTACAAACTTTGTTGTGTCCTTTCTGGCCGTCGCCGCGTCCCATCCAAACCTCAAGAGCTGTTACACTTGATAAGCTGATGACTGCTGAAAACACTGCATCAGCACTCTGACTAGAAACAATTACTGTTACAGAGGTACAACCTTTGTTACATCCTTACTGTCCGTCGCGTCCCATCAGCCCTCAGAGCTGTCTGCACCTTGATAGTGAGACTGCTGAAACACTGCATCAGCACTCTGACTAGAAACAATTACTGTACAGAGCTACAACCTTTGTTACATCCTTACTGTCCGTCGCGTCCCATCAGCCCTCAGAGCTGTCTGCACCTTGATAGTGAGACTGCTGAAAACACTGCATCAGCACTCTGACTAGAAACAATTACTGTACAGAGCTACAACCTTTGTTGTGTCCTTACTGTCCGTCGCGTCCCATCAGCCCTCAGAGCTGTCACCACCTTGATAGTGAGACTGCTGAAACACTGCATCAGCACTCTGACTAGAAACAATTACTGTACAGAGCTACAACCTTTGTTGTGTCCTTACTGTCCGTCTCGTCCCATCAGCCCTCAGATTTGTCACCACCTTGATAGTGAGACTGCTGTAACACTGCATCAGCACTCTGACTAGAAACAATTACTGTACAGAGCTACAACCTTTGTTGTGTCCTTACTGTCCGTCGCGTCCCATCCAACCTCAGAGCTGTCTACACCTTGATAGTGAGACTGCTGAAACACTGCATCAGCACTCTGACTAGAAACAATTACTGTACAGAGCTACAACCTTTGTTGTGTCCTTACTGTCCGTCGCGTCCCATCCAACCTCAGAGCTGTCTACACCTTGATAGTGAGATTGCTGAAACACTGCATCAAGCACTCTGACTAGAAACAATTACTGTACAGATCTACAACCTTTGTTGTGTCCTTACTGTCCGTTCGCGTCCCATCCAGCCCTCAGATTTGTCTACACCTTGATAGTGAGACTGCTGTAACACTGCATCAGCACTCTGACTAGAAACAATTACTGTACAGAGCTACAACCTTTGTTGTGTCCTTACTGTCCGTCGCGTCCCATCCAACCTCAGAGCTGTCTACACCTTGATAGTGAGACTGCTGAAACACTGCATCAGCACTCTGACTAGAAACAATTACTGTACAGAGCTACAACCTTTGTTGTGTCCTTACTGTCCGTCGCGTCCCATCAGCCCTCAGAGTTGTCACCACCTTGATAGTGAGACTGCTGTAACACTGCATCAGCACTCTGACTAGAAACAATTACTGTACAGAGCTACAACCTTTGTTGTGTCCTTACTGTCCGTCGCGTCCCATCAGCCCTCAGAGCTGTCTACACCTTGATAGTGAGACTGCTGAAACACTGCATCAGCACTCTGACTAGAAACAATTACTGTACAGAGCTACAACCTTTGTTACATCCTTACTGTCCGTCGCGTCCCATCAGCCCTCAGAGCTGTCTACACCTTGATAGTGAGACTGCTGTAACACTGCATCAGCACTCTGACTAGAAACAATTACTGTACAGAGCTACAACCTTTGTTGTGTCCTTACTGTCCGTCGCGTCCCATCAGCCCTCAGAGCTGTCACCACCTTGATAGTGAGACTGCTGAAACACTGCATCAGCACTCTGACTAGAAACAATTACTGTACAGAGCTACAACCTTTGTTACATCCTTACTGTCCGTCGCGTCCCATCAGCCCTCAGAGCTGTCACCACCTTGATAGTGAGACTGCTGAAACACTGCATCAGCACTCTGACTAGAAACAATTACTGTACAGAGCTACAACCTTTGTTGTGTCCTTACTGTCCGTCGCGTCCCATCAGCCCTCAGAGCTGTCACCACCTTGATAGTGAGACTGCTGTAACACTGCATCAGCACTCTGACTAGAAACAATTACTGTACAGAGCTACAACCTTTGTTGTGTCCTTACTGTCCGTCGCGTCCCATCAGCCCTCAGAGCTGTCTACACCTTGATAGTGAGACTGCTGAAACACTGCATCAGCACTCTGACTAGAAACAATTACTGTACAGAGCTACAACCTTTGTTACATCCTTACTGTCCGTCGCGTCCCATCAGCCCTCAGAGCTGTCTACACCTTGATAGTGAGACTGCTGAAACACTGCATCAGCACTCTGACTAGAAACAATTACTGTACAGAGCTACAACCTTTGTTACATCCTTACTGTCCGTCGCGTCCCATCAGCCCTCAGAGCTGTCACCACCTTGATAGTGAGACTGCTGAAACACTGCATCAGCACTCTGACTAGAAACAATTACTGTACAGAGCTACAACCTTTGTTGTGTCCTTACTGTCCGTCGCGTCCCATCAGCCCTCAGAGCTGTCACCACCTTGATAGTGAGACTGCTGTAACACTGCATCAGCACTCTGACTAGAAACAATTACTGTACAGAGCTACAACCTTTGTTGTGTCCTTACTGTCCGTCGCGTCCCATCCAGCCTTCAGAGCTCTCTGCACCTTGATAGTGAGACTGCTGAAACACTGCATCAGCACTCTGACTAGAAACAATTACTGTACAGAGCTACAACCTTTGTTACATCCTTACTGTCCGTCGCGTCCCATCAGCCCTCAGAGCTGTCACCACCTTGATAGTGAGACTGCTGTAACACTGCATCAGCACTCTGACTAGAAACAATTACTGTACAGAGGTACAACCTTTGTTGTGTCCTTACTGTCCGTCGCGTCCCATCAGCCCTCAGAGCTGTCACCACCTTGATAGAGAGACTGCTGTAACACTGCATCAGCACTCTGACTAGAAACAATCAAGGATTCTTATCAAAATCGAAAATTGTGCAACATACGCGTGTCTTTGAAAAACGAACTTTTCCGTCTTGACCTATTTTGCGTATATCACTCTTTGATCAATTATCTCTTCATCTTTATGACAGATATGTTTATCATTTATTTTGTTTTCTTCAAATTCATTCATATGTTTTCTATTTCTCTCTCTAATTCCTGAATTTTATTTATTTTGTTTCCTTTAAATTCCATATAGTTTTTAGTGAGCTAATTATATCACCCTAGACTTATTTTGTATATATCATCGTTTATTATCATTCTTATCTCTTCATTTATGTGACTGATATTTTCTTGTTGTTTATTTGATTTTTCCTCAAATTCACTCAGATGTATCTTTTACGTCCTTTTCGATACCTGAGTTGTAGTTTTTTTAGTTCGGAAACTTTAAATAGGCTTATACAAATTGTATCGTTCTTGAACAAAATGGTAGAAATGGTATTCTGTTAATATTGCATAAAGTAAAGGCCAATAAGAGTTTTAATTATTTAGAAAATTTTCTCAAATACCAGACATAAATATCAGAACCACCGTTAATTTCATCCTCACATAGCAAAGATGGCGCGTGTACATTGTATCGTTCTTGAACAAAATTGTAGAAATGGTGTTCTCTTAATATGGTATAAATTAAAAGCCAATGAGAGTTTTACTCATTTAGAACATTTTCTCAAATACCAGACATAAATATCAGAACCATCATTAATTTCACCCTCACTTAGCAAAGATGACGGGCGCGTGTGCACGTGCTTGCGCGTAGGAGAGCGGGTGAGACTTGGATGTTTGCAGAACTCTTCAACTGGACAGAAAGTTGAGTGTAGAAAGTAAACATTTGTGAATTAACTTCGGAAACAAATCTAACTTGCTACATTTTGTCATTGAGGACTAAATTAAATGGAGAAATGCTATTTGGGGAATGAGTAGGATCGCTCCTAAATTAAATATTAGACTCAAATGAAATGGAATCTCAAACACTCGTCTCTTGTTGAAGGAAATGTTTGTTCTTGGAAGTTAGCTGCATAATTTAACAGTGAAATATATTAGTAACATCCTTATTATACAGGTAGATAAAAAAACTGGCCAAATGAATAATATTTTAAAGACAAATCTTGAATAAAGGACTACGTAAAATGATCGCAATTCGCTTGTCCGAAATATATTTTTTTCTATAGTAAATATGCGATCTCTAATAATCAGGAAAGAACGTTTTTAATTTTTTTAAATTGGTACAAGTGTCTTCTTTATACTATAATAACATGAATAATAATTATTAAGTTCGTGATATTGTTTGCATTAGAAACAACTAGCTAATAGCGAAACAATTGTCAAGGTATTTTTATATGACGGTAGAATAATTAAGCCTTATTTTGATCACAGTTTAAATTGACCATTAAGTGGTACTGTAATAATCTTCAACTCTGGACGTTGTTCGTTCCAGATGGCACTAGAGATGGAAAATGCTGCGACTAAAGGTTTAGGCATGTATATTAAAAATTAATTTATACCACTTTTATTATAAAAAAATACTTCTATCAAGCTTTAACCCATTTTTTATTGCTAGTTTGATTTGCTGAAATATTTTAAGTAGTTGACTTAAGCACGTGTACTGATGTAAACTTTACTGTCGATTTTAGGGAAGTGGGAAAAAAGCACTCTAATATACAGGTGCTTTACTTCACTATTTACGTGCTTATTAAGACTACTCATAAAGCAGTGCTAAATAAAACGCTCTATATATTTATATTTTGTGTGTGTATATATATAAAACATATATAAATACACACACACAAAATATAAATAATATAAATATATAGAGCGTTTTCCAATACACACGTAAGGCAGCGCCAAATAAACATCGCCTGTGGCGAAGTGAAGCTCTGATATTTGTCTAAATAGTTACTTTTCCCACTCTCTAGAGAGTAAAGGAAATGTCTACCTAGAGAACGAACGTGGTGTTTTCAATTTTATAATAATTATAAAATTTGATAATAATATAATAATAATAAATTTCACTTATTTAAACGACAAACTTTATAACAAAGATTAGTAAATAAAGATATGCAAACAAGCAAACAAAGTTTCTTAAAAGTGTTGTTAATTTTTAGCGGCACTTTTAGAGCTTAACGTTCTCAAGACTAAATTGCCAGTCAGAAGCGAGTTGTGGAATTTTATAGCTATCGTTAAGTATTATGGTTTATACACAGTAATGTAAACAAAGTAATTGAGCATAAACAATTAAAACTTTAATTAATAAATAAACAATCTTATTATGCATTATTTTGTTTGCAAATTAGCGTTTACAATAACAAAAATTTTTTGGTATATAATATTAAATCGTGTTATTAACATCAATATTGAGTACAAAACAATTTTTAACTAGACTTGTTTTCTACTAATCTGTTACTATAATAAAATAAATAAAAGTAATATTATTAATGATTATATTCTTGGAGATATCCAGATAATAAATGATAAAAATGTTTAAAAATTTATTAAATTAATATTAATCTTAAATTTTGAATTTATTTTGCATGATTTTGTCATTAGATTCTCCTTTAGTACATTCTGGGAATTATTTAGGAAAATCTGACTCCTGCTTGAGGCGAAGGGTTCTAAATTAATTTTGTCTGTGCTGCTAAGTGCGACAAACCGACACAGAACCCCTGCTCGGATCCCAATTACCCCCTGGGGCGTGTGGTCATGTGTTGCAAAGTTTTTTGTTACTAAAAGATTCGTAATATGGTACATGCATGTAGTTGTGTTTTGTGTGATAGTATATGAAGTATATGTCTATTGAATGAATGAATTAGTTTATTTCCCTCATATTTACAATATACACAGGAACAGAAAAGATACACGTAATAATTATTATTAATCTAAAGGAAAAAATAAAGTAACTAAACAGGTTTCTTATAATAAATTGTTATCTTATCTGCCTGAGGAAAGATTGCCTAAGGAAATGGGTCTACACAGGCAATGTGGCCTGTGCGTAGACCCGAGTTGCTCAAGTAAAAATAATAATTGCAACAATGAGTTTATACTATTATTGTTTGTTTTAATTGATGAAAGCCACAACCCCAGCTATATGCAGCCAATGCCGATGTACGTCTTGAGTCAATGTGACGGAGTGTGTCCGGTGGGGGGGTTGTGTAGCGGAGAGGTAGCGGTCAAAACCGTCCATAGTTGGTCGCTATCAGTGACTCGGCTTCCGATACAGTTAAATTAAAAGTTATGTTATTTATGCGTAAAAAAGATAAAAACTGAAGGCGCAGAAAAAATATTTGTGTTGTTTAAATTTGAAGAAATATTTCGATATAAAATTTGGGAGATGTAATAGCAATTAGTAGTTGAGATCGATTCATTCACTCTAAAGGATCGAATTCCAGTACTATTGGAGTAGCGGGCATTATGTGAATTTGAAACTGGAGAAAAGAGGTACTGGAATTTTTGTAAATATAAAGTAGGAGATTCTTGATATAAAGTTGTCTTATGGTAAATATTTAAGTTTCTCTGTATAAAGTGTCAGTAGGGAATCGGCGGGGTTTTTGAAATCCTATTTTTAATATACCTTTTGAACAACATTGATTTTGATACTTGGTTATAAGTATACTTTTGACTTTTTGTGAACTTTTTTATTCTTATGTACAAATTTGGTGTAATTTATCACCATGTTTTTTACACTTTTGTGCATACTTCACCTCATCTCTTAGGTGTATACACCTGAAGAAGACACCAGATTCCAGTTCCCGAAATGTAATATTTTTGTAACACATATGGCTAATTTCCAAAATTCAAACAAAACACCCTTTTCTGGTAATTATACCGATCAAATAATTAGATAAATAACAGTTGGCTTTAGTGCGTGGTACGTCGGTTGTACGCGATTACAGAATAAAACCAACATATATCTCTGTAATACGAGTATAATCTCGCTTTGACAGTAACACAATAAATTGTTCAATTAACATTCATGAAATCAGATCTGATAACGATCAGCATTGTTCGCAGTATGTCCGCGGCGTGACAAAGTTATTACTGCAACACCGACATATCTGGCTTCACAATACCTGGCTGACCTACTTGTGACATTATCTGTTATCGTTCTGGCTGAGTTGTTCTATCAATGGTACAACCATTGTATTGTATTTAATCTGAAAACTTAATGTAGAAATTTAAGTCCATCTGTAATGCCAACTTTGATTTAAATGATTAACTAGTTTACACTTAATTCAGATTGATTTATCCATTTTTATTCTTTTCTGAACAGGATAATATATTTAGCAACGATATTTTCAACTAAAGATAAGATATTGAGAAAATTCATTTGCACTAAAAATTACTTATTCTAGCACACTAAATAAGACCATCGCTTACTTCAGGAATGAAAGGATGAGTTTGGTGGTGGTTGCCATACCCTGTATAGATCCTGTAAAAAATAGCGGGGTCTATATTTCGGTCATGTCACTTTAAGACGCTAGCTTTGTTCTGTCTCTTCCAGTAAAGCGAGTAGGGGAGCAAATAAGTCTTCTCCTTTTCGAATATTAGATAAAGAACAACGCGTGCTTATGGGTATAGTCAAAGCATATAATGTACACTCGCCTTCGGCTCGTGGGGGTTTTATAAAATGTAATGACAAAATTAAATATATCTTAAGATATCATTTCACAAAATAAATTCACTTTTTATCATTACGTTAGAGTTTCATAACAGTGTTGAATAAGTCACTAAAATATTGTGCTTTTGTGTTGTATTGGTTAGCTACTTGTGTTAATATAAAACATATATAAATCTCGCATTCTTATATAGTCTGCTTGCAAATTGATTTAATTTGATATCTTCTTGCCACCATCATGGTTACCCATAAGATTAAAGCAACAGTGCTATCTCTCAGCAAATGTTTAGACTTACGTGATAGAAAAAGAATAAGTGAATCTTCATGTACTTTGTCAGTTCGTTTTCTAGAAATTGCGAGAGAAAGGTAGTCTACTAGGCAGGCGAAATGAATTATAAAGCTTGCAAAAATAAAATAAAACAATAAGCTCGCGATTATGGGCCTAATAGTAAATAATATAAAATTTCACTTATTTAAACGACAACTTTTATAACAAAGATTAGTAAATAAAGATATGCAAACAAGCAAACAAAGTTTCTTAAAAGTGTTGTTAATTTTTAGCGGCACTTTTAGAGCTTAACGTTCTCAAGACTAAATTGCCAGTCAGAAGCGAGTTGTGGAATTTTATAGCTATCGTTAAGTGTTATGGTTTATACACAGTAATGTAAACAAAGTTATTGAGCATAAACAATTAAAACTTTAATTAATAAATAAACAATCTTATTATGCATTATTTTGTTTGCAAATTAGCGTTTACAATAACAAAAATTTTTTGGTATATAATATTAAATCGTGTTATTAACATCAATCTTGAGTACAAAACAATTTTTAACTACACTTGTTTTCTACTAATCTGTTACTATAATAAAATAAATAAAAGTAATTATTAATGATTATATTCTTGGAGATATCAAGATAATAAATGATAAAAATTTTAAAAATTTATTAAATTAATATTAATCTTAAATTTTGAATTTATTTTGCATGATTTGTCATTAGATTCTCATTTAGTACATTCTGGGAATTATTTAGGAAAATCTGACTCCTGCTTGAGGCGAAGGGTTCTAAATTAATTTTGTCTGTGCTGCTAAGTGCGACAAACCGACACAGAACCCCTGCTCGGATCCCAATTACCCCCTGGGGCGTGTGGTCATGTGTTGCAAAGTTTTTTGTTACTAAAAGATTCGTAATATGGTACATGCATGTAGTTGTGTTTTGTGTGATAGTATATGAAGTATATGTCTATTGAATGAATGAATTGGTTTATTTCCCTCATATTTACAATATACACAGGAACAGAAAAGATACACGTAATAATTATTATTAATCTAAAGGGAAAAATAAAGTAAACTAAACAGGTTTCTTATAATAAATTGTTATCTTATCTGCCTGAGGAAAGATTGCCCTAAGGAAATGGGTCTACACAGGCAATGTGGCCTGTGCGTAGACCCGAGTTGCTCAAGTAAAAAATAATAATTGCAACAATGAGTTTGAACTATTATTGTTTGTTTTAATTGATGAAAGCCACAACCCCAACTATATGCAGCCAATGCCGATGTACGTCTTGAGTCAATGTGACGGAGTGTGTCCGGGGGTGTGGTGTAGCGGAGAGGTAGCGGTCAAAACCGTCCATATTTGGTCGCTATCAGTGACTCGGCTTCCGATACAGTTAAATTAAAAGTTATGTTATTTATGCGTTAAAAAAGATAAAAACTGAAGGCGCAGAAAAAATATTTGTGTTGTTTAAATTTGAAGAAATATTTCGATATAAAATTTGGGAGATTGTAGTAGCAATTAGTAGTTGAGATCGATTCATTCACTCTAAAAGATCGAATTCCAGTACTATTGGAGTAGCGGGTATTATGTGAATGTGAAACTGGAGAAAAGAGGTACTGGAATTTTTGTAAATATAAAGTAGGAGATTCTTGATATAAAGATGTCTTATGGTAAATATTTAAGTTTCTCTGTATTAAGTGTCAGTAGGGAATCGGCGGGGTTTTTTAAATCCTATTTTTAATATAGCTTTTTGAACAACATTGATTTTGATACTTGGTTATAAGACAGTATACTTTTGACTTTTTGTGAACTTTTGTATTCTTATGTTCAAATTTGGTGTAATTTATCACCATGTTTTTTACATGTTTTGTGCATACTTCACCTCATCCCTTAGGTGTATACACCTGAAGAAGACACCAGATTCCAGTTCCTGAAATGTAGTTTTCTTAGATATTTTTGTAACACATATGGCTAAGTTCCAAAATAAAAAAAAACCTTTGCTGGCAATTATACCAATCAAATAATTAGATAAATAACAGTTGGCTTTAGTGCGTGGTACGTCGGTTGTACGCGATTACAGAATAAAACCAACATATATCTCTGTAATACGAGTATAATCTCGCTTTGACAGTAACACAATAAATTGTTCAATTAACATTCATGAAATCAGATCTGATAACGATCAGCATTGTTCGCAGTATGTCCGCGGCGTGACAAAGTTATTACTGCAACACCGACATATCTGCCTTCACAATACCTGGCTGACCTACTTGTGACATTATCTGCTATCGTTCTGGCTGAGTTGTTCTATCTATGGCTACAACCATTGTATTGTATTTAATCTGCCATTTAAAACTTAATGTAGAAATTAAAGTCCATCTGTAATGCCAACTTTGCTTTAAATAATTAACTAGTTTACACTTAATTCAGATTGATTTATCCATTTTTATTCTTTTCTGAACAGGAATAATATATTTAGCAACAGATATTTTCACTAAAGATAAGATATTGAGAAAACTTCATTTGCACTAAAAAGTACTTATTCTAAGCACATTAAAAAGACCTTTGCGCTTACTTCAGGAATGAAAGGCTTTTCAGATGAGTTTGGTGGTGGTTGCCATATCCTGTATAGATCCTGTGATAGGGGTAGCGGGGTCTGTACTTCGGTCATGTCACTTTGGAAGACGCTAGCTTTGTTCCTGTCTCTTCCAGTTAAAGCGAGTAGGGGAACAAATTTAAGCATTTCGTCCTTTTCGAATATTAGATAAAGAACAACGCGTGCTTATGGGTATAGTCAAAGCATATAATGTACACTCGCCTTCGGCTCGCTGGGGGTTTTAAGCAAAATGTAATGACAACAGATTAAATATCTCTTAAGATATCATTTCACAAAATAAATTCACATTTTTATCATTACGTTAGGTTTCATAACAGTGTTTAAATAATAAGTCTCCAAAATATTGTGCTTTTGTGTTGTATTGGTTAGCCTACATGTGTTAATATAACACATGTTAAGATCTAGCATTCTGTTTGCAAATTGATTTAATCTGATATTTTCTCGTCGCCATCATGGTTACCTATAAGACTAAAGCAAAAGTGTAAACTAACGCTCAGCTAAATCCTATAGAGTTACGTGCACCATCACCGAACTCAGGCCTGCTTACATAGAAATAAATCTTCATGTAAGAACTTTGTCAGTTCGTTTTCTAGAAATCGTGTAGACAGAGAGAAAGATAGTCTAGATAGGCAGACATAAATGAAATGAATGTTTCTACCCCTCGAGTGATAGGCTTTCCTAAAGCTTAGCCAAAAATAAAATAAAACAATAAGCTCTTGTGATAAGGATTATGATGGTTACTGATCTTTATAGTAGTTACTTTAGTCTTCCAAAACACAATATACTTCCATACACAATTTATAGCATAAAGGTGTTTTATTATAAATGCAAATAATATGAATAATATGTTCATGAATTTTTAATCATATAAGATGATTTGAATGTTTATGGGTATTTCTATGTCTATACCGTTGAAGCTATTGTTGCATCTAGCGCTCCCATACGACTCTACCTGGAAGTAGTTCTTTTAGTGTTTGGATAGGGAAACAATATACATTTAAAAAAACTTATTTCACCTTACGGCCACATGCACTAGACCCGAAGGCAAATGGACCACAATAGCGACATAACCGGGTACCTTAAGGGATCATAAGGAGTCCCTAAATATCCTTGTTCCAGCTATCATTAGGATACTTCCTCACCCTTTCTCGGTTCATTGCTCTAACTCCGGAAATAGTCATTGGGTACAACTTTAGCAAGACCTAAACTACACATTCTACCTCATCTTAATATATCTAAACTGCGATATCTAAATAGCGCATTCAAGCTCACCTTAATGTATGTAAACCAGACAACCGAGACCCTAACGTGTACGACCATGTGGTCCAAAGCTAAGTAATGCCAACAGAAAGAAAAAAATCTCCGTTAATGGCAAATTGTTACCTTTAATTTTACTTTTTGAAATAATAATTTAATTTACAAAAAAAGTGTAAAATAATATTACGGTGACCTTTTATTAAACTCTTTACACCCACTGAGGATTAAAGTAGAAGAGCGTACATTCTGTTGTACTTATCTTCGTCTGTTTGTACTCCTCTGTACCATTGTGCCCCCCCCTCAGCCCAACCTTGCTCTAATCCTTAGTTCTTTATTTACTTATCAGCTTTTTAAAAGGAAAGTAAACACTGTTTTCTTTAATTTTACTAAATGACAGAACTAATTAACGTTACTACCTTTTAAATAGGAAATGTAATCTGCTTGCATAAATACGTGATTAAGTTAGGCGTATGTTGATTTAACATACAGTACTAGCATGCGACATACATTGATTCGCTAAATTCTAATTACAAGTGCATTAATTATTATTTCAAAATAAATGTATGACAACAGTTTAATTATCTTTGTGATATAGAACGAGCTGCCAATCATTACACCAATTAACTAATTGATAAGTAAATTAAACTTATAATATATCAAAATAAAATCATATATTATTTACTGATATGATTACTCAGCTTATGTTTACTTCATTCAATATTTAAAGATTTCAAAGTATTTTTTATATTGAAATAAAAAATGAGTAAATACTTATAAATTTTCAATAGTATTTTTTTAGGGCGATCCTACAAGTATTATTAATTACATAGTATGCAATGACCTGTTATTTTAATACTGCTGTATTATTTATTAATTTACCTTTTTTATTAGTTAATGTATACTAAATAACGACGAGATATAATTTTAATAATTAAATTGAATAAAAGTTACATATCTTATTTCATTAAGATATCCATAAATAAAACCACTATACGAAAAAGCAAGAGGTACCACATAATCAGTTCTTAAATATATTCTTATTATTTAATAAATCATTTGGGACAGTGAGGGGAAAATATACTTAATAAAATTACAGCCCTTTGAAGAGATAAAATATGAAATCCTTCCTTTATTTGTTATATAAATATTAATTTGTGATCTAAAAAGGTTTATATTTCTAGAGTGATTTATGTCCCTCAGAATTGTAATCTGGAGTACCATTTTATTACAAAATCGGATTAGACTTTTATGTGTTCGCCTTTATGGTATTTGTTCTCTGAAGGCGAGAAAGAGGCGATACGTATGCATAGGGCAGCTCACCGCTATAGTCTCCCGCTGAATACAGAAGTGTCCTCAACAAATACTGAAAGGGTTTTCATCAAATAAACTGTGTAACGACGCGGAAGATTAACTTCTCCGGTAGTTTGGTGGTACATCTTCTACCGTGGTTTCTATCTATTAAAACACAAAACTTAGACCACTACCAAGATTGGTAAAAGTAAAACGTTTGTTAAACATCAAGCATATGCCATCGTTCAGTGAAACAAGAAATCAGTAACACTACGTTTCGAGATCTGCAATCTGATCTCTTCTTCAGGTAAAGAACTAACCTAATACATAATTACAAAATAGGTTAAAATAAACAAATCTTACCAAAGCGTTGTGGCTCGCCTAAGTCAGGAATCACAACCTACATGTTGTTTGTCATATTCACTAACTCTATAAACATGCACTTAGTAAAAAACTATACAAAACACTAATCATTAAAACTTAACTACGGAATACAGGTCACAATACGTCTTCATTCGTCTACTAACCACCTACGACTGACTTCTTGTTTCTTCTGATTTCTTGTTTCACTGAACGATGGCAAATGTCCGGAAAAATCATGTTTCCTTCACAATCCTTCCATCGTCAAAAATAACCTTCAAACAAAGAATCAAGCATATGATACAAAGTATCCTGCCAGATAATACCGAAGATCGTATTTGTATCACAATGAACCACTTCGATGGTACTTTTCGTTCGTTTCATTTTCTGCAAACAATTCTAAAAAACTTGAACATTATAAATAAATAAAGACGTGTAGTAGTAGTAATAATGTGAGCATCTTTTCTGAATATAAGTTGAAAATCCCAATCAGCCAGTGTTTTCGTTTGACAACTTCGAGTAATTTAC
Source organism: Homalodisca vitripennis (assembly GCF_021130785.1). Lineage (NCBI taxonomy): Eukaryota > Metazoa > Arthropoda > Insecta > Hemiptera > Cicadellidae > Homalodisca > Homalodisca vitripennis. Next base: position 229,031,977 of record NC_060207.1, read on the forward strand.
GTTTTGACATCTATTTATATTTCAATCTCTTGTTTGTTTTTCACAAAATCCACAATGTATTACAGGAATTTCAACTACAACTAGGACAGACATCAAGAAAAATAGCCTGGTTTGTAAAATCGTCTTGCGTGGCTAAGAATGTGTTATGTTATTTACCTGAAGAAGAGATCAGATTGCAGATCTCGAAACGAAGTGTTACTGATTTTTTGTATCACTGAACTACGTAACGTATGTCCGGAAAAATCATGTTTCCTTCGCTAAGAAGTAACTGAGTGACCACTACAATGTCGTCATGGTCCAACTGCGATACTTTGAAAGATATCTCATTCTATGAGTGTTTAATCAGTTTAAAATTTCATGTATATTCATGTATAAGTCGTTTAGTTGTTCATTATTTGTGTCTAAAATTCCTTACGACTTATTACAATTATTACTTATTACGACTAATACAACAGTATTATCTCTTATCTCCTTCATCACACAACTACATTTCTACATTTTATGCCTTAAAACACACCGACACGTAACATTAAAACTTTTTTCGACATCTAGATAACTTTTAGTACCACTGTAGCCTATGCACAGGCTGCTTGCCCATGAAGGCTAATTTCAATTGTAGAGTATATGTTAATATGTAATATGTAGTTTACTTACATAAATAATATTTATCCAACTACTGTACTTAAAATTAAATTGTTTTATTTTATCGCCATTTAGTAAGTATAGTAAAAGGGTAATTTACTATTTATCGAATGTAAATTAATCTAATATCTTGGTGTATATGTTTCTAGAAATATAAAAAACGTTTCTATTCTATTCTATTAAAACACAACTTTGAACAACTATCATGACGTGTAAATGCAAACTATAAACAGACACCAAATATTGCTTTAGGCTTAAAATAAACTGTTGTACTGCATTAATATTATATTACAATGTTGGAGTATTCCGCTCAAAGTATCACATAACAGGCTTCGTATAGTCTGGATGCACAATTTCATGTCTATTGGTCATTTAATTAGGCTATATTTAACCTTTTAAAATACCGTATTATTGTATTCAGTTAGTTAACTTTTATTTATTATACAATTTTCTCGCATATATAATCTGAAATTTTATAATTATTGTTACCTATAAGAATTCACTAACGCACAGCCAATCCTATGGAGTGATGTGAGCGATGATAAACTTAATCGTTTATCATCATAAACGATTAGCATAAAAATTAAAGTTAATTCCAAATTTCAAGCCCATCGGTCAGTTTTCGAGCGATAGTGTGCACAGATAGACTGACGGAAATGATATTTTGTCAGACCATCGAGTGGTAGGTTTTGCTGGTACTCAGCTAATTATTTATTATAACTCAAAATTCGGCGTGTTCAATATTATGATCAATAGCACTGTAGAACAGTCACTGAAATAAATTAGGGTATTCAATAAAACTGTTTCGGTGGACGCTAAACGATTAAAGAAACAAATGAGAGGTCACGTGATATATCGTCCTGACTCCACCATAGAACGCCAGCTCAGCCACCGTAGTCTCGGATAACAGCTGCCGTACACCGCTGATCCCTCTCAAGTCTTCAAACCTGTACAATTCTTCCCTTAACTAAGGTGACATTAAAATAATTAACTGTGCCTTTAACGTGTGGTAGAAAAATAACACGACTTTTCCAATAATTTTAAATTTAAATGCACAAGGCCTTCCAACATCAAAGATGACATCATCAAGTGTGAATCCACAAATACAAGTGTTTTGTTTCACACCTAAAGGAAATTTGAAGACATTAATTATATTTAATGCTGTTAAACAAGTCACGTTATAATTCTATCATAATACTTTTCTCTAAAAGGGAAGAGCCCCTTCCTGAATATGAAATTTTTCAACGCTTTATTTATTAGAAGCAATGTAGTTAAAGGCCGACTTATTAGTTTGGGACAACTAAAAAGAAACAATCTCTAGGAGACCGTACCTCCTGCAGAGTTTGCAACTGTGAATCCCAGACTTTAAAGAACAGAGTAAACTGTCTTAAGACAGGTGGTTCTGTTGTACCGTATGACGATAACACATGGGGGTGGTGACTTCTGAGGTCGTAGTAATAAATACTAGAAATGCAAAGTTTACTTATAAGTTCAATTTTAATTTACTAAACTTACAAGCACCGCTTTTAGATGGTAAATAAAAATATGTATTGCCACGTTGCTGCCAATTAGAATGTAATAACTAAAAGTATATCTTCTAGGTGGGCCTAAAATATCCAATGTTCTGTTGAATTATGCGTACGACGTTTTACTTTACAAAACAATAATATTTCACTTCCCTTCACAATAGGTAGACTCACAACCCGGGTATCGGCGTCTTGGCACGAGACATTGAAGCTGTAGTCTAAGAACGGTTACTTCTAGAAGAGGAGTAGAGTTGGGAAGTGGTAGCCATCTATTCAAACAAACACGTGAGATACATCAGCTACGTAAACTCGCCTAAAACAAATTCGCGACGGTATTAGCCATTTAATGATACAAATTACTATTTATAACAACGTGCTCGTCGCCATAAGGACGACGCCACAACCTTTATCTATCTCAATCAAGCAAATAAAAGATCTTCAAGGGTAAGTTACTTTACTATTCACATCTTTACTTTTACGTTACATTCATTTTATACGTTTGGCATCAAAGGGCTAATTTAATAATACGAAAAGATAAATTTTACTTACGGACAAAGCGCGCGAGGTCTGATGGGTTTACGTAGTTGGGCTGCTACAAAGGGTTAGAAGAAAAAAATTCATACGCGTGCCAATTAGGTAGTTACTCCGCCCAATAATTTAGTTCCGGAACATTGGATGTAAAATATATTATATTATACTGGCTGATTAGGTTGCGAAATTTACATTGTATGAAATTTAATTAACTAATTTACGGTACAGAATATCCCCCCTGTTTTGATTTCGCAAACCTAGTTAGTCGCTTTTACTTTAAACATATTCTAAATAAAACAAACTTAATTCAACCTTTTTATTCATTACATAAATTCAAATTCAACCATAACAATACGATAGCGCGGGGTTTCAAAAGTTTCCTATGAAATCCGCTAGATCGCATGCCAATGCAGTTCTATGACTGCTCGCTTAGGGACCCAAAAATAGGAAAAATCAATTTAGGCAAACTATTTTCGTGCAGTGCACGTTGCAGCGTTTTAGAATTTGCGGGTCGTTGCAAGAATAAGGGCATTTAAGGCGATTAAATCGTAAACAAGTGTAGTGTAGTGTTTTGTTATACAGGCGCCACATTCATACTTCTTTTTGCATTCATACCAGTGTTTTGTGTATAGTGTTTTGCCATTAAATACCCTGAGACTTGCGGACAAGTTACCAATATGGATCGAATACTTTGGAATGAAACGTCCCCTCACGAGAAGCTAAGTCTCACATTTCTTATTAATACTGCATCACTCTTTATATATATTTACATACAACATCCTATACATCTTACATCTACATGAATTTTAATACTTCAAATATATCTACAAAATTCAAAATTCAACATTTCGGCATACATACAAAATACAGACAATTTTTCATCTTTTGATTCCCTCATTACAAACAGTCAGGATCAAACTTTGTCTCATTTCTTTATACTAAGTCTATTTACAAATTCTTTTTCGATATTTTATTTCCATTGATACATTCGTTAGAATTCACCAAACAGTTAACTTCCTGGATTTTATCTTATCTTTTAAATTTGGGCAGCAAGTTGTTCCTTAAGCTAGGGATGCTACAAAATTTTTTTTTTTATTTATACAGAACAGGTCTTAATTTAATTTTAAATCTACAATATGAACCTTTTTTACATTCAAAACATTTTCAGTGTGTTGTACAATACAAGTTACAGGGCTTAAAAAATATAAAATTCTATAAATTCCTACATATTTTGGTGCTAATTTTGCACAAAACTTTTCTACCTTATTGCTTAAATAGTGGGTTCTAATCCATACTAAGGAATGCAACTTAAAGGGATGTTTTACATTTTGCTCTGAGTACTTTTGTCTATTACTGTTATGTGCTATACTCCTTTTTACATTCACCACAGCTCTCTTTAAATTGTTTACAACAGTTTCCTTGGACAAAATTCTCACCAATTAGATCATTTAGCTTCCATAAATTAGATAAAGCATTATTTACAGGAATGATTAAACATTAAATCAAAGGCAGCAAAACCTGTGCTTTCATTATGGGCGGTGTTTTAAACTTTAATTGTATATATCCTAGGTCATTATCCCAATTACTATGACAGTTGTGATAGAAACTACGTAATAATGTAGATATGTTTCTAATATGCATTTCTGATTGATTTCCATTAGCCCTGTAAGGCGCTAGTCTACGGTGTTCAATAAAATTCTTAAATAAGAACTTCTTAAAATACAGTGATGTAAAAATATGCGGCATTGTCTGACACTATTATTTTAGGTACAGAAAAGTTGTTAAAAATTATGCGGTCTAATTTATTACATATTTCAGCACTCTTACATTCCCTCAAAGGGATTAGCCATAGAAATTTACTGGCGGCATCTACAACTACAAGTAAATATACATTGCTGTTTCTAGTTCTCACTAAGGGACCTAAAAGATCTATGAATAAACAATCCATATTGTTCTTAAATGGCACAGATACTAATTCGCCTTCATATTTTCTATGGCACACTTTACTCATTTTACAAACATTACATGTTTTCACTTTTGCCTTTATAATTTCGTCTAAATCAGGTCTATAAAAATACTGATTAATTTTTCTTTGCGTTCTAGCAATGCCTAAATGACCTCCTATTAAAGAACTGTGGAAGAATTCATATACTACTAAATCAACTAACTGTACAGGCAAAAAATATCTTACTCTTACTTTTTACATTCCTTTTGTACATCAGTAAAATTGTTTTTTATAAAATAACATAAATTGTTACTATTGCTTTTTACAGATTGAATGATTCGCTGAGTTTCTTTATCTTGAAGTTGATATTTTTCTAAATCTTTAAACGCTAATGGCAAATCATTAATTAACAACCACAAATTATCCTTGTTATTGCACTTATTATTTATCTGCATTTTAGGCTTTACATTTAGATGTTCGTTTACATGTTTGCCTTCGGGAGGAGTTTGAATGGCAGAAGGAAATCGATAATCTATTTTTATCCTGGTCAGGACCGTTCCGGCAATCACTGGGGCTCGGATCAGCTGTTCCCGTCGACTCGCCCTCAAACATACGTGAAAGGGCGTCTGCCAGCGCATTATCGGTGGAACTTTTAAATTCCACCTCAAATGGCAAATTCAAAAATCCTCTCGATCCACCGGGCAAGTCTTCCTACCTTCCTTTTGTGATTGAGGACATAGGATAGAGCTTGGTTATCAGTTATTAATTTAAAGGTTTCTTACTTCTAAAAATTCGTGCCATTTTTTCTATGCAAATTAGTGCACTCAAAGCTTCTTTTTCATAAACAGTATATTTTAATTCGGCATCAGTAAATTTCCTAGAGTAATAGGCTATTGACATTAATTCATTTTGGTCGTTTTCTTGTAACAAACAACCACCTGCGGCTATTCCACTAGCATCTGTCATTACTATAAATTGCTTTGAAAAATCGGCTAACTGGAGTACAGGAGGATTCATTATAGCTTCTTTTAACTTTACAAACGAATCTTGACATTCACTTGTCCAAATAAATTTAGCGTTTTTCCTTCTTAAAACGATTTAAAGGATTTACATAATTCGGCATAATTGTTTATAAATTTTGAAAAGAAATTGGTCATACCTAAAAACTGTGAAATTTGTTTTGGCGTTCTTAGGCGGCATAAATTCTCTTATACTCCTTGTTCGCTCGGGATCTATAGTTACTGTATTATTTTTTATTAAGTTCCCCAAAAAGGAGAGATTTCCTCAAAACAAAACTTTGCTTTCTCTAGGTTTGCCGTTAAGCCATGTTTGCTTAGTCTATTTACAATCTCTCTGACATGTACTAAATGCGAATCAAGGTCTTTACTGTACACTAAGATATCATCACAAAAATTTATCACATATTTAAATTTTATATTGTCTAGGACTTTATCCAGATAGGCGGACAATACAGCACTACCAACATGTAAACCCAAAGGGTACTCGCTTAAATTTATATTTACCAAATATAGTGCTAAATGAGGTAAGATCTTGACTATCAGGTGATAATGGACATTGCAAAAAAACTTTTTTCTTAAATCTATTATTGAAAAATATTTGGCTCACTAAGATGTTGATAATAATTATTTAAATCACCAATGGGGAAAATCAATTTTCTGTAACTTTTTATTTAATTCGGTATTAATTGACTACAAGTCTGTCCTTTTTGGTTTTAAAAAGGCTGGACTGGAGTAGGCTGAAGTACTGGGTTCAATTATTCCTTTGTCCAACCAATCCTGTATTAATTGTTTTCATCTTATTTACAGTAGGAGGGCTCATAAAATAAGGCCTAATATTTACAGGTGTGGGGGTCATTTTAGAACTAATCTCACTTCCAAATCTAGAGCCTCTCCTTAATTTTGGATTAAAAAAAACATTTGGAAAATCCCCTATAAGGTTTTGTAATCTCAGCCTCAGCTCTAGTGCACCCTATTTTTTACATCAATGCTGTTTACTTCATGTTCAAAAGGCTGTTGTCTGACAATAGTTATTTTCTCATTACAATTGAATTTAAAATAACATGAATCTCCATCAAGATCTAAAATTTAATTTGCTATTAGATATAAATGGATTTCCCAATACAATGTCCCATTTTAAATTATCCAATACAATAAATTTTTACTTTCCAACAAAATTTAGAAGAAATTTTTATCTTAGCATAACAGTAACCAAAACATTTTATTTCAGTGTTATTTTGCAGCAAACATTCTATCATCTGACTTCATTAATTTAGAAACATTTTTATTCAACAATAGGCTATCATAAAATTCTTTACTAATTATATCTCTTGTAGCACCAGTATCTAATAAGCAGTTTGTTTTTACATTTTTACCCACTATAGCTTTAATTAAAGGCATATTGTTACACTGTCTAACATTTAGTCTTAAATTAGGTTTTCTATAGTTTAATTTACTCCAATTTTTAATTACCTTACCATAGACTCTCATAAAATAGTGTTTTTCTTTTCTTACTGTATTACTATTTATAAAATTATTATTCTTAAACTTATGAAACCGGGGAGGGATAATTTTTAGGTGTTGTGTGTAATACCACTCCCCTGTCAACTAGTTTTTTTTGGATTCCTAAAACAATTTTTTGCTAAGTGACCAGGCCTATTACAATTGAAACATAACTTTGGGTTTTTGACAGTAGGCCTACTTTTTCTAAGTTCAACATGTGGTGGATACATGTTGTTAACATATGTCTTACTTAAATTGTCCCTTAAGTTATCATTAAAGGTTATATTGTTACTAGCTATACACAATTTTTCCAAATCTGTAAAACAAATGGGATTGTTTTCAAAAATCAACTTATTTCTATCTGTAGGCTTAATACCTCTTTTTATACAAGTTACCAAGTTCCTGTTCACTTATGTTACACAATAAAACTTGACTGAGGTCTTTGATGTCATAGATGTATTCATACAGTGGCTCATCAAACCTTTGTGGCCTATAAACTAAATCTAGTCTCAGTCTTTCAATTAGGCCTACAGGGATAAAAGCACTAATTAATTCCCTGTGTAGATAGTTTGACATTTGGCATGACAGACTTACACTGTATTATTTTGGCTAAAAGTGGACCTTTTGCATTAACATGGTAACAATGCTAAAATTTCATTTTCTGATACGCTAGTTTCACATTTTAGTTTTAACAAAGTTTTCAAAAAGTTTTATAGCTCAGGTACTACTAAGCCATTTGTTACTGTAAAATTTTGTAAATAACATTCTACCAGGGTTGTTTAACTTATTAAACATATTTAAACTAGACATAGGTTGACTAATACAATCTTTGTTTGCATTATAAATAGGCATTATAGGCAAAGTGGGGGTCACTGGCGGTAGGCTGTGATATTGTTGGTGGTTTGTACAGAAATAGGGCCTATTTGTTCTTTCACTGCCTGTTCCATAGCCTCATCTTGTTCTAATGATTCATTTTTAAATTGGCTTCTAACACTTTAAGCTGTTCTAGGTTCACTGTAGGTAGCAAGTTTTTTAGCTAATTGTTGTTCAACATTTACTAGCCTACACTTTAAAGCTGATTAAAGTTTCTCACTATGTACAAGAACTTAGTTCTAGCTGGTTGTCTAAAAATAAACGGTTTATTAAATGTTTACACTTTTCTTGGAATTTGGTGATTTCTAAAGGTGAACTAGCACTGTTCAATTCACTGCACCCATGTTCTAGTAATATCACTTTTTTCACTGAGAAGATTTACTTCCTGATTGTGGTCTATTTTTAATAGGCTACTAGCAGTAGGTAAAAATATTGTTTCTCAAACACTGTCTTAAGGACTTTCTGAGTTCATTTACTGTACTGTCACTATTTAATTTAATTACCTCTAGATATCAGTTCAAATACCAACTCATCTTTAGACAAATATTCTATTTTAATGGCAGGCATTGTGGCGTTTTCATTCAGTTTCACCCAGTTGATGGCAGAGTAGGCACATCAATAGCAGATTGGCGCAATAAAATATGTGTACCGTATGACGATAACACATGGGGGTGGTGACTTCTGAGGTCGTAGTAATAAATACTAGAAATGCAAAGTTTACTTATAAGTTCAATTTAATTTACTAAACTTACAAGCACCACTTTTAGATGGTAAATAAAAATATGTATTGCCACGTTTGCTGCCAATTAGAATGTAATAACTAAAAGTATATCTTCTAGGTGGGCCTAAAATATCCAATGTTCTGTTGAATTATGCGTACGACGTTTTACTTTACAAAAACAATAATATTTCACTTCCCTTCACAATAGGTAGACTCACAACCCGGGTATCGGCGTCTTGGCACGAGACATTGAAGCTGTAGTCTAAGAACGGTTACTTCTAGAAGAGGAGTAGAGTTGGGAAGTGGTAGCCATCTATTCAAACAACACCGTGAGATACATCAGCTACGTAAACTCGCCTAAAACAAATTCGCGACGGTAATTAGCCATTTAATGATACAAATTACTATTTATAACAACGTGCTCGTCGCCATAAGGACGACGCCACAACCTTTATCTATCTCAATCAAGCAAATAAAAGATCTTCAAGGGTAAGTTACTTTACTATTCACATCTTTACTTTACGTTACATTCATTTTATACGTTTGGCATCAAAGGGCTAATTTAATAATACGAAAAGATAAATTTTACTTACGGACAAAGCGCGCGAGGTCTGATGGGTTACGTAGTTGGGCTGCTACAAAGGGTTAGAAGAAAAAAAATTCATACGCGTGCCAATTAGGTAGTTACTCCGCCCAATATTTTAGTTCCGGAACATTGGATGTAAAATAATATTATATTATACTGGCTGATTAGGTTGCGAAATTTACATTGTATGAAATTTAATTAACTAATTTACGGTACACTGTCAGATGCGTATCTCAAGAACTATACCTCAAGACGCCAAATGCAGAGCATGATCAAGCAACCATTACATGTCACTTGAGAACCATAAAGTTGGCGGCCTGTAGATTTCCAGATCTATTTATGAATGCGGTCATGTCTCTTAATACAAATGGTCATCAGAATAATATCTATAGATCTATGACATTCTTGGCAGCTACGTGAATGAATAAAATATAATATATAATATATATATATATATATATATATATATATATATATTATATATATAGTAAGATATATTCAAAATGTAATTAAAATGAGCTTTGCATGGTCATAACGAATCTCAATAATTTTTGCGAATTGACAATAACTACTTATATGTTGGTGCTGATAGCATTATATGTACTGCCTAAAAATTAATTGTACTTTTGAAAACTATAAACGATTGTAATTGTTGCTGATATAATGATAATGTTAATTTTAACTAAAGTATGGTTTTGGCACTAAAGTAATACTAGATAGAAAAAAATTTGATTTTTACACGTTTGTCTAAAGAAGGTAAATGGACGTCGAAATTACGTTAATAATATTACTGTGGATATTTATAATATACAATGTGTTTTTTTAACGAACTTACAATGTTTGTAAATAAAAACTCAGTTACTTCTTTGCAGTAGAGTACTAAATAAACAAACCAAAACCTGTAGTAAGAGACGTAAGAGCTCAGTTCTTAGACTTAAGTGATTGGTGTTACTTGTCTACTGCTGTACAATTCATAACGCATCGAAACATTTTTTTATTTATGTATTTATCTCAACGCACAACCATTCTACGAAGAAAAGTAATTAAGATGGCAATACAAAAATTGATAGCACGATTGAGGTTTAATATGAACAATACAAGACAAAGCACAAAATACAACATTTATAATTACGGCATTTGTGATAACTATAAGTAACACACACACACGCGCACACACACACACACACACACACACACACACACACACACACACACACACACACACACACACACACACACACACACACACCCACTTATGTATGTATGTATTAAACAAAGGATAAATATACATCTAAATAATAATAAATAGTATAAAAGAAACAAAATAAATCTGCAAAGATGAAACAATGAGGCCAATGACTAGGAAAGCTCTTTTATACTGCCCTTGAAACCGAGCCGGAAGGGTTGAAAAAGTCCACAAAGTTATAGATCTCATTGCCGCGGCGCTGGATTCGGTCCAACGTTGAGTATAGCTGATAGTTGGTCCTCAAGTATTTTCACAAAAATTTCACCAGACTAAGTGAACTTCGAAAGAAAATAACACCAAAGAGTACTTAAAGGTCAATTTCTCAACAGAAGCATCCCTGTAGGTGAGTCTGGCGCATGCCAACTCTGTGACTGTTCCTTCATTATATACAATATAATTTTCTCTAAGATAAATTGTTTTATTGTAGTTTTATATACAATTATCAGACTGTTCCATTGAAACTGGCTACATACAGGCAGTTGATATTTTATGATTTGTGACCGCATGTCTTGTCTCTGATTTGGGATCATTTCAGACAGAATTGGAGATAGCGTTGTCTGAGCTCTTAGGGTTCCTTCCGCCAACTTGGTTTAGAGTCAAGCTCGAGTTAATTTCGTACGTGAAGTCGCTTGGTTAAGCCGAGCATATGGTGTCACTTGCCTTCCTTCTCTCGAAATTATTAACTGATTTGTAGTTTGTCAACGATATGCGTGGCTTCGCCTCAACCCGAACCGCGTTTAAATGTTGTCATTTGTGGGAAATTTCCAGTTTAGCTCTCCCTCCTCTGTACTACCAAGTGACAAAATTTTGTGAACTCTACTACCAAGTGCCCAGACAGTGTGACCTTGCTAATCGACCTTGCTTCCGATCTTGCTACAGTCAATTCGTGAGTAGGTGATCATTCCCTTGTGCCGTGGTGCTCCCCTTAAACATTCCCCCGTTTCTATACCTTTCCTTCTCCTACCCACAAAGTTTTTTGATTTTAATATGTTTAGGTACCATTTTTATGTGCTTTCTAATCTTTCCGTATTTCTCATACTGATTCTACCATGAAACGTTCTTAACTTTCTTATGAAATTAGCCTCTGTACTATTCACCAAACTATTTTGAACCCTCTCGGTTTCTTTAACTGATTTCTTATCAGCGACACCAGTATCACTTTCTTGTACCCATCAAAAAAAAAAAAAAAAAAAAAAAAAAAAAAAAAAAAAAAAAAAAAAAAACAAGAATATTCGACTCTGGAACCTGCAACTATGATGGATGCTTGATTTTACCAGCCTGAGCAAGGAACAAATTATTATATTTACCTGGATTTCATCCGTTATATGATATGGTATCTGCTCAATCTCATTCAAGTATCTCAAATACGCCATTTGTAACCTAAAGATGAACAACCCCTTTAGCATCGTGTAGACTATTAACTACAATTCACATATATGATTGTCACTGTATTCAATATTGGGTTGGCGTATTGACTGAATTGTCTGTATTGAGAGATATCTAACGTCAGTTTCGAGTGACAAACTGCTTGAATTTCCAATCAAGCATTGTGATCTGATCCATTCAACTCTCATGAACATATTGGTCCCCGAAAACTTAATCAACATCGTATAGATGGATATTCAGTCGACTGCCGATATTTAACTGAGCCACTTGAAATTAACTCTTGGCTTTATTGTCTCATCTATTATATTCAGTAGATCTCTACATTGTATTTTCTCTATATGTTGTCCTTGTAAACATATTTTGTATTGTGCAGTAGAATATGTTTTTGATTTGAAGTTAAACTATGTTTCAATGTAAGATATTCACTAGTGGTGGAGAGTGCCAGATTAATATAAAAAGATTGCCAACTCCTAATTACCGCTTATTAAATTGTTAAATAAAACTTTTATAAACCAAAAACCAGAAATTTGCTTTCTTTATCTCTGTATGATATAGATAATGTAAATACAAATATAATTAAAAAATTGTTGAACTATTTAGAAATTTAAGATAAAACAACCCTTTTTCAATGCCTATTATACTTTATTCAGTTGGTAATAAACGTGTAGAATTGAACGTGTTATAATTGAACCTGTTTTAAACTTCTTATTTTTTTTTATTCTGCAAGTAAGTTATGTGTCCGGGCGTGTTAAATCAGCTGCGAATTAATCGTTTTTGGAGATCTGGAATATTTTATCCAAAACACGTCTACAGTTTCATATGCAAATTTTCTGTTTTGTTTCTGAAAACTGAATATGGAATAGAATTAAAAAAAAAAACAACAGTAATTGCAAAAAGTTCTATAGTATTATCCAAGGATTAAAAGAGACCCTTTAATATTCTCAAGAAGGGAAATAACTTCAACAAAAAAGGCAAAATCAGATTATCATAAATCCGGCAGCTTCTCATAAAGAAGCAACATTGAGCTCAGATTTTCAGACTTATCAGTGATTCGTGGTGTTTCAGCCGATCTCCAATAAGCTTTCAAATCTCTATGCACCTGACAGATTACTCACTCTGTCAGTTTTAATGGAATATTTGTTGAATAAAAATGGGTCTCTACAACAAGACCGATATTAATGAATTATTTAAACCTACCACTGTTATGGCAACGTATACTTGGCATGAAATTACATATTTCTAATCATTGTAAAATCTAGTTTTCATTTTAATTATATCAATATTTGTAATTTTAATCTTCTGAAATATAATGAGTTCTCAAGATGGCAAACTATAGGTCTTGGGAATTAACGAAAAAGTTTATCAATAAAATTATTTTCTACTCATGTAGAAATTTTAAAATAGTCATGAATTATTGATTAGTTTTTACTTAAACATTATTACAATGCAACACATGTCTTATCACACTATACTATTCAAATAAACTCTGTAAGTCAAATCTACAGTGTGAACTCTACTATAGACTAACTACCCATTGTCATTAAAGGAGATCACTGTCACAGATCTACCAAAGCTGATTAAAGTTTCTTTTTTTATAAAAAAGGAGAAGCCGATCCCCTTTTAAGCCTTATTCTGTCCGTCCTCATGGGAACAGAATAAGGGGGAGAGTCGATACAGTACAAGGTCAATGGTACTGATAAAAAGTGCAATGGTCACAGACAGGATCTGAACCTGCGTTATCTCTAACTCAGACCCGAAGTCCAACGACTTAGACCGCTCAGCCATCGGCACTCCCAACCACTTACTTTTTCACTTGAATCATGAATTATTGATTAGTTTTTGCTTAAACATTAACATTAAACATTAGTTTTGTTGCAGGTATTACTTACTTGTTCACGAACATGCAAGTGTTACTTCCTGCTGCATAGTTACAACAAATACGCTTAAACAGTATACAGTCGGGTAACATAACGTAACACTTGATTACAACACATAATAAGACTTACAATAAAGATATAAACTACTCTTTATCAATATTATTTTATATAAATCTAATGGTACCTGTCTGTATGTGTATTACTCAATTACGTAAACTCTACTGAACCGATTGTACTGAAATTTTACATGAACATTCTTTGTGTCCCTGCTAAACATATAGGCCTATTCCTACTTCTAAAACCCTCACTGACTTAAAAACACCCTTAATAATCTACTATCCATTATATTTAATCGGCAGATAATAAATGTGTTATAATCACCTAAAAAAGTTAAGAACAATAAGTATAATAATTTATATACATTAAACAAATGTCGATGTAAATGCTTGTGGTTATTCATCTGTCACAGACGCACTTAAAAAATACGTTTTTTAATGCGTGCAAAACATTTTCTTTGTCTGAGTTTGTTTTAGTAGGATTTAATTCAACAACAGTAAAATTTAATCATGTAATACATCCTAAGTGTGTAAACTGAAAAGCTTAGGACTTCGACTTTAGTCTCGATTTAGACTTAGAATGTCTCCACACTGGCTTTAAATAGTTTAATTGTTACTGAAGTCGTTGAAGCTATTCAATAAAATTGGAGAGAAATTAAATAAATTTTAGAGATAATTATAAAACAAATTTCACTCACCTACTTCAGGGTCCCATTATTAAACATTTAGATTGTGTCAAGAGATCGGAATATCTTTCAGAGATTATCACTGATCTCAGGATTGTTTGGATGCAATTTTAAAAGAATATGGTCGTGGGTCTCAAAAAATTAAAATTTAATACGCATCCAGTGATCCGCTACTTCCTCAGGGGTACGTCGCACAAGAATTCCGAAGAAAATTTAAATGTAAGCATAGATTGTTATGCACATAAAATGAAAGGTCCTTATTAGCAGAGTACAATGCCGCAAACCTGGCCTCAAACGGACAACTTGAAATGGCAGCCATCAAAAAATGGATTAAATTTGCAATTATTAGGTAAACTCAGACCGGTTTTTCGGACAATTTTGCCGGGGCCCGGGTTTTCAGGGGGCTCGTGCCATACCCCTGTTTAAAGACACCGTATCTATGGACGAGATAGCTCAATCTAATAACTGTAACTTACTACTGAAGCTACTATAATTAACAACATAATAAGATGTTGTCAATGGAATAACATGGGGGGGGGGGGGTGAGAATTTGTGAGAGGGCGGTGGCGGGACACGCCGTGGCCCAGCCGAATATCTTTTCCGGGGCCCACCTAAGCTGAGTACGGCCCTGGGTAAACCTAACCAAGGTCATGGTAGTTTGATTTTTTTATTCACATGCAAAACGCAGATTAATGCAATTAATGCATTAATTAGAGCAATTAATGATTGCTGAATCCCATTACAATCTAGGGATGAAATGACAGTGATTCAAGCATCAGTTTATTATTTACATTGCATAAGTTGAAACTAAAGCCAACAACTTGAAAAACCGCTGCCATTTCCGGCTCGGGTTTTCCTTTGAGATTAGATTGGCGGCATTGTACTTTACTAATAAAAACCTTAATTAGTATGTGCATAACAACGTATACTTACATTTAAAATTCTCTTCCGACCCCTCAGGGGGGACCGTACCCCTGCCCTTGTAGTGGTTAACTGGATTCTGTCTAGTAATACTATTCAAAGTTTTGTAGCTCTATCTTAAGTCGTGTGAAACATATTTAACCGTCCCGGGACCGAAAACCTTGAATATAATATTATAAATTTTAATCCCATGGACACATGAATAACACATACCGTAACATAACACTTATACCATACATAACACCCATAAACACATCACCTTGACAAACACATTATCTGGTACTTTTATTATTCTACCTTATCACACATTTTAATAATTATAATTTCGAGTACGAGATAGGTACGAGATTTCGTTGGAGTTTTGAATACTGTTATTGAATATTTATAGAACCGGTATTTGAATATGAATTGAATGCTGCCTACCATGTTTCATACTTACCTATAAAAATTACTCTCCTAATAGGGCCTAACAGTTTCGGCGAGTTTTATTTCACGACACATTGTATTATCCTTAGTTGTGGTCCTAGTCTTTTTCGCTGAGCACAAATTTCCAAAACTGATTAGCTATAATGGAAAATATTTGAAATTTCACTCACAAAATAGATCTTCTCTAGTAAATACAAATATTCATTTTACATAATACCTTTTGAGAAGAACTTCATCTAAATTCGTAGCTCAATAAAACGAGGGAAAATCTATATTTTTGGATAGCTAACCACAAAAGAAGGAGTCTACGTCATCGTATCCATAATTCCTCTGCTATCGATCTACTAAATCCTGTACTAAATCGATCCTGATTGTACATAAGCATTGCTGCAGTATATAAAATTGTCATTTCAAAACATATAACTTTTTCATGCTATTACTCTGGGTTTCACTTACATTACCTTGGGTTTTTTGCTTACTTCTGGGTTTATTGCTTAAATCTGTCATAGAATACTGTTACATATAGAATATTATATAAATTTGGTACAAAATTACCTACTAGCTTTGTATCATTAAATTTGAGAAGTTCTAATTAAAAGCAGGCAAATGAATAATCCACGAGTTAAGCTAGTTAACAAAGGATTAAGACCAATATGTTAACAGAGGCTGTAATCCCAGACCAGTCCAATAAAGCTCTCTGTTATTGTCACTTAGTTACTATCACTTTATTGTACAGCTTGTTTGTTTAAAGAAGATCTTTATTAATTACTATGTTCTATGTAGCTGCAATCATCCAAAATATGTTTTCATATTTTCTTCAAAAATTACCACAAGCAAGTCACTTGGTTGTCATTATGATAATTATCAGAATTCTTACACGATTCCATTAAAACTTAGTATGGTAGTTGTAGTTTTCAGTTAAATTCGTGAGCCAGTCTTAATTTTCTAAGTTTTTAATTAGTGGTGTATGAGTTAAACGTAGATCTCATACAAGACACCATTTAAAACACCATCTTAAGAAAATAAATGTAAGCAAAATCTGATTTTTATTAAAATTAAATATACGGAAAGTTTAGTAAAATATATTTCTTAATTAAAACTAAAACATTCTTCGTTACGTAACATTTTAAATTATCCCATGTCTGTGTAGGTCATGTTGTATGACTAATATTATAACGGTGTTTTGTATTAATCCATACTGAATAAAGAACAGATTATTCCTATCTAAATGACTCTTAATTACTTAGAATAAGAGTGCCGAATATACACAAAAAGTATTACTCCATAAATTTATTTTTTTAATGTACAATTACATGATTTATACAGGCATCTATTGTAAAATATCAAATTATTAGTGATACTGTAGAAAAAAACACGTATGTGTTGTAAACTTTCTTCCATGAAAATTTCCCTGTATTATCTTCTTATATACCAGTAATTAGGTTATTGAATATTAATTAATCATGTTAATAACATAATAAATTGATCTAGTTTTAAATATCGGAGGACTACATAAACATTTAATATAAAGTTTTCTTTATTTCTAGTGTTTTATTACAGAGGAGTTTTAGGAAGAGGGTTCATAAATAAAAAACCAAGGTTGTATATACAAAACAAAGAATGAACCTAAGGTATCACTAACAATTAAAATGTGTACCTTTCTTCATCCGAGTCCATAGGAGTGATTTCAATTTAAGTATAGAAAAGAAACTGTCAGAAATCTGATAGATTATTGGAAGAAAAAAAACAACATGATTAAGCTATTATTTAATTTGTGTTTAATTCCTTTTCATCTTTTTTAATATTGTCTGTTTATTATAACATTTTTTCTGTTTTGAACCATGAAAATCTATAGATAGACACAGTCTACCTGATTGGCTGAGCGTTAGCGAAGTCATTCACTCGACGGGCAAGACAATCTTTTTCTACCTGTCACTACGTTATTTCGAAACCAAATGACGTATAGAATTAAAATTTTGCATACACTTTATTTTTATTCAGACAACATGGAATTGGATGATGGTGCATATCACCCTATGAGATTTTATACAAATTTAAAAATTTTATATTTAGTTCATATATTTTAAATTTCTAATTAACTCCAGTTCACCTTCCTTGTATTACAGCATCTGGTATCTCACGCTGTATCAGACTTGACTCCTAGAGTCTGGAGTCATGTGTGTCTGAAGAGATAAAAAAATCGGCGACGAAGAAGCTCAAAACGAACGTCAGAGACACATATAAGTAGGTGAAATGGCAGTTTATTTAAATTGAATCAACCCTTCCTACCGTAACTAGTTGCGTAGCTCATATAGACAAAATTTTGCAGCGAAATGTAGTAAGGGAATGTGTGGTTTTACGGATGGTCTTTTGCTAATATAGAATGTATTGAAAGACAATATTTTACTTGACATAACTACAACCACCAAAATACAGATAAAAATTGTATGATTGTGCAAAATTTGAGACAATTTAATATTTAAAATATGATATAAAGGAATAATGTTTTTACTTTCTCAGGATCAACGATGATTTTCAATTAGGAAATAATTAAAATTGTAAATCACGGCGGAATTAAAACTAGGAGAAACATTTTATTAAGGCTTTTCGGCAACAGTACTGATTTCTGAAAGTGGTATAATATATCCTTTAGTTTTTCATGACAGGAAGTTCTTAGAAGAAAGGACTTACATATTGAATCAACAGTAAGGGGGATTTGAGAGTGTATATTTTTGGAGATAAAATTATAAGGACACAATCTTTTATTTCGGATAGTTATATAGTCATGGATAACTAAAGAACAATGAGGATTTTTTTGACGATTACGTTTCATAAAATATAATGGCACATCTTCTCTATGATAGTATTCAATCCAGAGGCACATATAACGAATTAGAAACCAAGCTAGTCTCCCATCACCCTTAGGCCCAATATCCTCAACGTGATGCTAAAACTACGAACTCCAGTTGAATTGGAAAAGGTATGTAAGAAAATACTGCACATCAAGGATGTATTTTCCTAGGCGATTTTATTTTGTACTAGATAAAACTTAATATAGAATTGAAATTACCAATCCCCTGCAATATTAAGAAGTTTTAGTGCAGAATAATTGAATTAACTTCAATGATTACAGGATTGTTATTATTAACCTAAATGTAAAGAGTTAAACATAATGTGGTAGCTGTTTGCAATATGTATATATTTATATATGCAGATATTATTCAATTAGTGAACTGATTACACGGTGTCTATGTCTACCATTGCAATATGTAATAAAATACATTAATTAAACACATGTCGATATATTGACACTAAGCAATAATTTCACTAATGTATCGAATATCATCGGAACGAATAGCAATATCGCTAATAGCAGCAATGTTTATCGTAAATATTACGTATAAAATAGCATTAAAACTCCTTCAGTATAAAAATACGGCAATTTGTTTTAATGGCTATTTTTACCTTTTAAACCCTTTGAAGATATCTATTACGTTTAAAGCTCCTGTAATTAGAAATCTTACTGCATAAAAGAAGGTTTACCGCCAAAGAATTATTAAAGATTTCAAAACATACTTATAATCATAGATACATTTGGTAAGCTATTAAATGTTTTTTGTGTCGTGATATTAAATATTGACTGTAATTGAATAGTCTTTGGATTTTCCAACCTTACTGTAACTTATTTTTCGCCTTAAACTTATCTACAGTAGTAATGGTAATTTGATTACTAATAAATAAAAAACTCATACATCCTGACTAGCTCAGTGAATTTTTATTGGGTTTACCATGTACCATTGATGTCGAAATATACTTTAATTTAGGGGTTTTAATCCAAGAATATGCTTATTTATAAGCTTAATATTAGAAGAAAGAAAGTTTTACATTAACTGTGATTAACTGACATATTTTTACAGTAAATTGGTAAAAGGCTAGAATGCAAATATAAAAACGATAAATATTTACTGATGTAGGATATTGCCAATTTGGCCACTACAAAGGCCAACTTTCGACTAAACACAGATTTGATATCTGGGGAGTAAATTCAATGAGCTTAGATCCCACACGGCTTTTGACCGGCTGGTTCATAAATCAATTTGTAATTTGACTTGGAGCAATGTAGTTTGCTCAGCCACTCTCTCCTCCCCCTCCAAACTTCTCCCGCCATCAATAACTTACACAATAAATTGTTACTATATAATATATTAGATACTCATTTTCTGATTTTACATGGCGTCTAATTAAATTCTTCTAATTTGTTACGCTATATACAATATTTAAAACGTCTTTTCTGTCTTCACACATTATGATGGTGAAGGAAAAAGGATTTTTCCGGACATTGGCCATCGTTCAGTGAAACAATAAATCAGTAACACTACGTTTCGAGATCTGCAATCTGATCTCTTCTTCAGGTGAATAACTAACCCAATACATAATTACACACAATTTGATGAGATTAATTTCAACAAACTTCTCTCTCCCAACACAATTGATACAAAAAGACCATTTAAATTATCCAGATGTGCTAAATAAAACATTCTAGGATTGTTTGAGATCAATAAACAACCCAGGTCCACTGTGTGTGTACGCTTGGGATATAATAAATATCTAGAAGTTGTGTCTACGTTGAGAAAAAAACAAGGTTAATACTTGTGGACATTATGGACCCTAAATCTCAGTACTGTAAAAGTTGTCCTCGGTGAATTAGTTATAAAACAAAGCACGCAATAGGAAAGGCAGAAATAAAATATTTTCAATAGTTCTATACCATTATCCATGGATAATAAGAAAATTCTTGTAAGATACCGAGACAGAAAATAACATCAACAAATAAGACAGCATCAAATTGTTAAAAAGCTGGCAGCCTTTGATAATGAATCAATAATGATTGAGTTTGGTTATACTGTTTGCTTGGATTAATCTTTAAACACGTTGTAGCTTCTGTATTTGTTCTTGTAACCTTTGAATAATCTGTATAAGCAAACCCGTATTATTGGCAGTTTTGTTTTGACGTCTGTTGACTGAATATGGTGCCCTACAGTCTGACAGAAGTATATTTTAACAGTGTCAAAAATGGTCCGATATGGTTTAAACGGGAAACCTTGGACGATTGTGATGTAAAACAAATTCTCCGAAGAACGCGTGGTAGGATTCTCTGAGCTTGTTATGATAGCTCATAAACCATATACAAAATCAGATTAGACATTTTTTGCTCTTGATTTAACTAGCATAACAAACTAACTTTCCTTATGTTTAATAATTGACAAAGTATGAAGGTTTTTTTAAATAGAGAATACCTATATTAGTATTTTTTTTTAATATTCATGTTTATAAAGTTATTATGAAATGGAATTACTAGAGTGTTATAAATAATCTGTATAAATAATGTTATAGGATAATGCTAAAGTCATTTATATACGTCTATAATTGTTAATTACTAACAATGAATATTGTAATATAAGGCTTATGTAGACGGTAGGAAGACAATTATTTATGTTTTCCTCTTCAAACCGCCCCGAAAAATTTAAAAACAATGTGACGATATTCAGATATTTCGGCTTCGTTCTTGTTAGTCAATCAAGGTTAAGGACAATGTCCAACAACAAGTTACCCATTTTATATCTCTTTCCTGGAGAGCTTTAACATCCCTGCAGTGATGCTGAAATATTTCAAAAATTTAAAAGTCAGCAATGTTTCGAAACTACTTCAATATGTCAATTAAGTTCAGATCGTAACAACATGTTCAAAAAAGAAGTAACTCAACTGTTTTAAACCTCGATGTAATGTTTTATCAATTTGAAGAACATTACCATAACCTAACTGTTAACACTTTGATATATACGTATAATATACGTTTGGAGAAATGGTTTCGCTTTTGTTTTCCACAGGGGTGTCCTGAGTTTAATTTTTTGTACATTGAAGGTTTAGCAGGAGCCATCCTTAATTAACTTTTAACTTAATTAATTTCAATGAGCTGCCATTTGTAGTGGGTTGAGATAGAAAGATCTAGTTTCCACTGTTATTCTTCTTTTATGAAGACATTGACATTTAAAGCCGCCTCAAATGGGTTTTAACAGATCTTTCAATAGAGTTACAATAAGGTTCTCACAAATTCGTATAAAGTTTCTATAAAACATGAACTTGAAGAAAAAAAAGCTGTGTAGTACAAGTACCCAAGTTGCTTGCAAGTGTACTTCTCGATCGTCTATATTCCACAATATCCCAGGACAGTTTCATGCCAACATCATATTTATTATACAAACTTGTATATCTTACAGAAAAACTTTAAAAAGAACCATACTAACTTTGCAGTATTAAAACTCAATGTATATCTTCATCGTGATAAAAATATAAGAGAGTGAAAATAGTGATAGTTTATATGAGGTACTACCTTATGAAAATAGTTTATATTACATAGTTATATATTATACAGTACATATTACATAGTATGTATTACATAATAGTAATGAAAGGTTACATGATAAATGGCATAATTAAACACGATGCAAGTTCATTTCACAATACATATTAGTTTGAATTTTTCTATAAAATCCGCCGCTTTAAAATTTCAATGGAGCAACTAGCTACGAAAATCATACAGGATTAATAGGATAACAGGATTTCGGAAATTTTCCTTCATTATACGTTATAAAAAGTAATAACACAACGTTTCGAGAATTGAAATCTATCCTCTTCGTCAGGTGGGGGAGGTAAATATAGCCTATGCTGGTGTGATGTGTGATTGTGATTCTCGAACTAGTGATTTGTGCTTGGGACTTGCATCCTGTGTTGTGACAAAGCCTAGACCGGACTCCAAGCAGCTTTTGGGTGTGTTTGAACCCTTTTATTTCCCTTATTTTTGTATGTATTAATACCTCCCCCACCTGATGAAGAGAATAGAATACAATCCTCGAAACCTTGTGATATACCTTTTGTAACATATAAAGATGGCAAATTTCCAAAATCCAGTTACGCTTTCAAACCTTCCATCTTCAATGAGAAACTTTAAACAAAGAATACGAGATTAATACCTACAGGTTACTAATATCACCCACCCGGCTATTGCTTAACCTAGGCACTAGATGTTGAGAATCCAAAAAGAACCGAATTTAAATCCAAAACTAACGAATCATTTGGATTTAATAGGTCTACGAGAAATATTAATTTGGTAGTCTTTCATAACGGGTTTTTACTACACGAATAGGAGAATTCATCCCCATAATTCAACTGCATACAATAACTGTAAATTCTAGGCTTTTAGAGAACTCCCGCTCTCTTCGAGTATACGTTCTCTACGAGTTCTCGGCTTTCCGGAGAAAGGTTTTAGTCTCTGAACTGAATGTTCAGGCTAATTTCTGTGAGGATTTTCTGGGAGTTTTCAGCCTTTGAGAAGGAATTATTTTATACAAAGTCTGTGTTGTTCAAAGATACTTATAACTCTTCTCGATTAAAATTTTTGCATGGAATTTCCATTTGAACTTTTATACAAACCAAGTAATTTATTATTACTGTTATATTCGTACTGAAACTAACGATGCTCATCGTAGCTCACCTCAAATAGTCCTCGGGATATTTTGGTGAATATATGCTGGCCTGAACATTGACATACATTTTGAATCCAAACTCTTTAGTACATTTAGACAAAGGACATTGCTAGATTTCGGCCCCCACAGCCGTTGGTTCAATAAACATAAGAGACAAAATTCATCTCTTTATTTATCTCAGTGTAAGCTGCAAATTCTTTCAATGAGAGCTATGAGCACAATTGTAAAAATACTCGAGAAGATTATCAATCTACCTGAGTAGGTGGGTGTGTCTCTGTTACCGATATCGGGAGGTCAACATTTACCAACTCTGATAGCTCTGCTCTGACCTGTGTACATGACGTTCGAACTCTCCGTCTCCTTCCTCTACAAATTGTTTCTGAAATCGCCCTCCCTCCACCTCTCTCTTTGTCTCTCTCTTTCTACCTATCAAGAGATTCGTCACTCTCCCTTGTCAAGAGATTCAAATCCAAATTTTCTGATTGGAGTAGACAATTTTTTACAATTGTATTGTATGCGTCAGTCATGTAACTTATATTATTACAATTAGACATATTTTAAAATTTGCAATTAATATATTTTTTACTATGTTTGCCATTAAAATGTCATTCATTTCGACAGCTGAGTTTAAAAGCATTTTAATGTTTCTACCAATTTGTCACGAACTCATCAACGGAATTAAACTCATTGGACACTAAAATATCTCTTCATCGAGCTTTGAAACGTTTCTTTCTTGCCAACCCTTTGATGCACTCCGGGAGTCTGTTCATCATTTACGCACCAACCTGAGATTGAAGTTCTTCATAAGCCATCGTTCTGCGAGACTGAACCCTCAAGTTTTCCTTTCCTCTCGTATTATATCCGTGAATGTCACTGCTCTATGCCAAAACACATTTGTACCATCAATACAGGGCCACTTCCAGGATATAGAGGCAAGTTAAAGTCAGTAACCTCAAACTCCTGGAGGCATCTATGCACGACCAGAGATGTGAGAGGAGAGAACAAGACCTATATATCCTCTCCACCCCCAAATTGAGCAATTGTCTGCTGCTCTTAGTTGTCAGCAGTCAATTAAGAGAGACAGAAAGAGAGAGAGAGCCTTCCTTTGCGCTTCCTATATCAATATCTCTATCTCCCTCGCTTGATCTCTCCTTTTCTTCACACTCCCCCTTCTTCTCTCTCTTCAACCTCGTACTTTAGAGTTGTGTTGATATTTCAAATGAAAAGGCCATCTACTTAATTAACCTACAGTTTAAAAATATATGGAACTGAAGAGTTTAACTCACCACTAAACATCCCAACCCAGTTCCAGAATAAGTATTCTTTGTATTCCTATTGCAACTCTAAATATAATAGTTTCAAAACAAAGCAGCGCTAACTTAATAAAAAAAACTCTAATATTTCCAAAAAAGTTTTATTTATAAGTGTTCTTTATTATAAGTATTAAATGTATATTATAGTAATAACTTTCACTCATTATATCTATTATAGTTTCTGACTTCTGCATGGCAGAACGCTTTGGTGTTATTTTAAAACTGTTGTAGTTTATGAGTCTCTAACCTATGCTATCTTTATTAGCAAAATATATTATGTATAATGTTGGAACATAATTGATGCAGTAAATAAACATCATATTTACAAAGTCGCTGAGTTGATCCCAAATTCGCCACTCCATTGTCGCACATATTCATTGAGCAACCGGGCCCCAAGGTTCCAACCTGGTAATTTTATCTTCAACTGCTTTATTAACATGATTAATGGCAGACGAACACAAAACTTACTGCTTTTTCGTTAGTGCAAATAACAGTATGACAGAAGTTTCACTCCTGAAAAAACCTATTTATGAACTTCAAGAGGGATTTTTGTAAACTGAATAAAATTAATGCAATAATATACTATTCTAATATAAAACACTAGTAATTTAACAAATAATAATTTTTGTACTAATGTAAAAGTGCACAAAAATATAAAAATTCAGAAATTGGCAAAATAAACGTGAAATTTTTATACATATCGTCATAAAGTCGTTAATGTGTATTTACGCAGAAGGACGCTATCTAAGAACTCTGGACGCTATCTTTCCGGTGTTATTAGAAAAATAACTACGTGCTTTAGGATTCCTAATGCAATACTCTCAAATTGGGGAGTATGGTGATTCTTTTCGTTTGAATAAAATTATTGTGTGATTAAAATGATTGTGCTTATATAATTTCAAAATACATGCATTCTTTTTGCGCCACCCATTACATGTTATTCAGTTTTATGCAACATTGAAACTGAATATTAGACCTTTATATATTTCCTTGACTCTTGTAAAATTTTGATAAAAACAGACAATGAGAATATCTCTTTGGTTTATTAGAAATTTTATAAAGGAACAATTAAATGGCCGCCATTTTGAAAATATTAAAACTTATTTAAACATTTTTTGCATACAATACCTTTTGACATGAACGCATTTACTAAGTTTTGTAACAATCGTAATGATAACAACAAAGATATATACCTTAGAGTAAAAAAAACAAGCAAAATAGTGTATACATTTTAAATGAGATGGAATCGACTATTTGTCATCACACGACGACAGCTGGTGGCAAGACATGCAAACAACCTACGTAAAATAAAATATTACCTAACTTTACAGTAAATACATTTTCTTTAAGTAATTTAATTTGCGGGGGGGGGTATTTCATGATAATTTTATTCTCGTGTGTAAGTATTGTACGTGCCAAATTTTGTCCTAATGTGTATATTAAGTTTTGCACGATTGAGTATTAAACATAAAACATCCAAAAAAATTTCACAAACTTTCATATTTATGATATAAATATATTATATTTCACTTATTCAAATAAAAAAACAGCAGATAAAAAGCTTCTATATTTCGTGGGATTTTATACCCACATCTTAGGAAGCAAAATATAGAATATAAAAAGAACAATAAGCACAACAAAAAAGAAAATAACCAAAAATTGTAAATAAATAAATAAAACATTCAAAGATCCAACTGTTGTATTATTAATGGTACAGAAGGAAAATTGGAAAAGTAACTATGATCTTAAATTTATAAAACAATTGGGTATTTAAAATTTAGAATAATCTAATGGGATGGACTACATCGAGATTTTTGAATTTGTTACTTATTTAAATTTTCTTCAGGGCACGGATAGACCTTATTAATCCCTTTAAGAACATAGGACTGATAAATTTAGTCTTTTTGTGCCCAGCAGCATGTTTGGCCAATGGATTCTCCATGTCTTTATGAAAAATATCAAATCTGTGTCCTGTTATTTTGACCCTAAGGTGATTATATATTTGCCCAATGTATTTTTTGTAACAAATGTTGCTATTAATTAGATAAATTACATTCTTTCACAGTTTAATTTGCCAGTGATGAGATATGTTAAACCAGTTTAGTTTTTCATAATTTTACACACACACACACACACACAGCACACACACACACAACACACACACACCACACACACACACACACACACACACACACACACATTAGTTATAGTATTAAAGCAGACTTGTTTCTTGCTAAAATGTATATTATCCAAAAAGTAACACTGCTAGTAACAAAATCATTAAATCAAAGTACAACACAAAGTTTTCAATAAAAGTCGTTATAAGGAAGTTGCAAGGCTGTAGGATCCAACATTCAAACTCAATGAATATTCATTCACATTTTCTACCAAAGTGATGAGTTATTGAATGAAAACTTTGTCTTATTTTAAGTTTTAATTTAAATATCCACCATCCTATTTATATTAATAGCATCAATACCAATATAAATTATGTTACTACTACATTACTGTTCAGTTATTATAGTAATTATTAAATCATTCAAGAATTTTGACATCCAATACTGGTTGAAGGATGGTATAGTTCCCTGTCCTTATTTCTTCAGATCGCGTTAGATATCTAATTTCGATATATTTCGATAGTGGAAAAAACTATCTGTGTGTTATTAAAGCGGCAGTTTTAGCGATTCTTTACGTCCTGAAAATATGCAGGATTCCGACAAAATTAAAAAGCTAACTAAATAAGGTAAGATTTAATTTTCTGCTTATTTACAAACAAGGTATTAGTCACCACCACGTGACCTCTAACAGCCTTTCCTGAGGTTTATTGCTCAATTATTTTACTCGTTATGTCCTAGAAGAGAAAGACAGATATGCAGAAAAGACATTTTACATCCTTATCAGCCTTCAATAACGCTCAGCCAAATTCCATGGTTGGATATGCACCTCCATAGAACTCACAATTGTCTACATAGAAATAAAACCTCATGCAAAATTTAAAGTCTACAGTAAAATATTTCGACATATTTTGCAAATGATGCATTCATATTTTTGTACATTAAGATCAGTTTCGTAGCAGAGTTGAAATAATTAAAGTTCCATTTGACTAGGGAGGGTACTACAACGTAAGACTGACTATTAACAATGTCTTTCACTCTATCATTTGCGTTTATGTTAATCCCTTATGTGCCGGGATTATCGGAGAAAATTAAAATAAAGAAAGTATAACATTAGAACCCGTGATTAAAAAACACAACACTCTTAGACAAAGTCTCTTAAAAAACCATAAAATGGCACACAGGATTCCCAAACTGTATTTTCATTATAAAATGTACGGAAAACTCGTAAATAGACGAGAAAAAATACCATTAAAAAAACGTAAGAATAAAAGAACTCAAAGAAAACGCGAATAAAGGGTCTAACAAAAAGTCAGAAATTGCACATCATTGTTGTTCCAAAGACCATCATATGAATTGGGATGAAGCCAACAAAATACATCCCCCCACCCTCACCCCTTTCATTTCCTTTAAAGGAAATTAATCGAGGCTTCATACATTAAATTTATAGACCAACCAATCAGTCAACCGTCAGTCGAGATTAGGCCGCTTTGGTTGTCAATACTGAAAAATGAACTAAAAAGAAAAACATCAAATATCAGATTAAATATTTGTAATAAGCTAATGCGGAATCACATTATAGTTTTAAGAAGTTCGTCTAACACGAACCAATAATTAAAAAGGCCCACTCCTGTTCCATCCTTTTTGCCGCGATCTTGTTTCTGCCGTGACGATTGCCATTTATTATTGCCTCTGGTCAGTCATAGGTGGTTTGTCGCCGAATGCAGACCTATTGTGACCTGTATTCTGTAGTTCAGTTTTAATAGTTAGTGTTTTTTTTTATTAAGTGCATGTTTTAGAGTTAGTGAGGTTGACACACAATCTGGTGGTTGTTTTGAATTATTTAAATAATTCAGTATTACTGCTAAATATTATTATTAAAATTGAAACGAGTCAAGAACTTTTTAAGGAACAAAACGGGAATGAGTGGTTGAATAAAAATCCCTTAATTTCTGTTCCACACGGGAAAATATCAGTTTCTTCAAAGCACTACTACATATGATGGGTCAGAAAGGCAAGTTGAATTTTACTTATTGTAAAATTCTTTTACATATTAACATTTTTCAATATGGATTTGTGTACTATGTACTGTGTTTTACAGACAATAAAAGCACATTTTTTGTAATTAGATTACCACATAAGTCTAATCAATTTTAATTATTAACCCTACACAGCCTACTGCTGTTTTACTCCTTCTCTAATCATTAATCTTACACTCCATTTATCTAGATAGAGTTCCTGAAGAAGAAGAAAAAAATCCAGGACGACTAATTTCTTAATTGCTGAGGCTCGGAAAGCAAAAACTATCTATAGTGTAGTTTAAGATTCTTATCCTCAGAATGTAACCCTTATCTTCAGCTTAAGAGTATGTTTTAGCTGATAAATTAAACCACTAAATCAAAGGTAAAAATTATGTACTTTAGAATTCATATGTATTAAAATTTAAATGCTCTACGTTTGTGAATGTTTTGTCTAGCTCCAGTTCACCTTCCTCCTTAGGAATCTGACGCTGTCTCAGACTTGACTCCTAGAATCTGGAGTCATGTTAGTCTGAAGAGATCCAAAAATGTCGGCGACGATGAAGCTCAAATGGACTCTTTATATAATTTCGACATCAGAGAAACCTATCCGAGCAAATATGGTATAATCTAGTTGAAGAGGTATTCTCGTTGTCTCATCAGGTACACAATTGAGTGCACTACGATGTTTTAGACACGATCTATAAACACGGTGGAGCAACAGAGTTTTCTACACATAACGCTTAGCTATGGTGGGAAGGGTTGATTCATGTGAATATGTAGTTCAATGTGCACCTGATAAAACAATGAGAATGTGTCTCATTTAATCATTCACTTACATCAATTTAAAACACAATTTCCAACACCAATTTCCTATATTTCTTTAGTGCGATGGTTATTGGCGTATACTTTATTTTTATTAAACTTTATTAAAAAAACTATCTCGGTGCAATAAACAAGTGGCGGTGAGTCTAATGATAACATTGAGTTTGTTTTAAAATGTACCATATTTTTAATGAGTATGCTGATTTACTGGATTAGCACTATAAATATACATAGAGTATACTTATGTAATTATTCAAATATGTACTCATTTTATTTATTAATGGAAAAACAGCTCTTATTCATCGAATACTAATTAATATGGTCAGAGAAATATGTTAGGAATATATTTTACGTTCCAAATTTAAATTTAACAAAATGTGATTTAAAATCCAAGTTAAGATATACTCCGATTTAAGAATTTTACTCATCCTATTCTTTCTTTGCTGCTGCACTAATGCAACACTATTTATTGACATTGGCTTTATAGGTAATATATAAAATAAAATAAGTTATATTACAAATATAACATCGTGTTTCTTTTAAAAAATTTGTGGTTTCAGACATTAATTTAAATTGCTTAGTCATTTGACAATTGGATCAAATTATGATATCTATCCAGAAAATGTAAAAGTATTTTTTTGTTTGAAACTGACTTAGAAATAAAATAAAGAATATTTTCCTTACGATTAATTATAAATTATTTCTGCTTTCTAACACAAATTCTTCCGGGTGAAAAACATTCCTCTAGATAGTAACAAATCCTGTTTATATAGGATCAGATGCATGAGATGGCTTTCATGTATAAACTCGCCTATCCGTAACTACATATAAAAATGTTATATGATGTATTTTATTACTTGTGGTCTTTCGTTCTGAAATGAACATTAGTATTCAATAGTATTCATGAGTTTCAAAATTTTGTTTACATGTTTTTGACAGTGAAACTTCGGAAACGTTCCATCAATGCCTCAAACGTTCCATTAAATGCTTCAAAAATAGAAAGCTACTTTTTGAAAGTTGGAACGAATCCTCTTCTCTTAAGATATAGTAAAGATAAAAATTAAAGACTATCTAAGCATGCTTCAAGATTACTGTAACCTAACCCTCCTCAAGTTACAGATTGATAGTATGAAAACACTATTTGTATTGGCTATAAATAAGATAATATGGAAGAATATCAGTTTGTACCGTTTTACTGGCACATGAGGGGTTAGCTTTGAAATTTAAAACTTTTGTGAAGGTTTAAAAATAAAAGAAAATCTTCTGAAATAAATAAAGTTCAAACTAAAATAAAACTTCTTCTTAAAAATAATTACTGGAATTAAAATTAAAATAAAAACTTCTTGATGACTTTTAAATTCAAACTTGTAATATATTCGTCACTCCAAAAATGTACAAAGTTCTTACAGCTTTTTATTCAATTTTCAAAATTCAAAACTTTCACACTCTAAACTGATCTGGCAATTCTTCACTTTAATTAATCTTCAAAATTCAATTTTTATTTTGTTACCAATTTTCTTTACTTTACTTTAAAATTATTCTTCAGTGTTAGAGAATTAAATAAATCAAAAAATTCTTCAGTGTTAGAGATTTAATAAATCAAAAAATTGCTGAAAGCATCTGTAACAACCACAAAACTCTTTTAGTATTTTTACATAAAATTTTTATATACATGTGCTCACTGCACCAACAAGTTTTATATTGCACAGATCAAAAGGGCAAGTTCCTAAATTCCCATTAAATTTAATTTTTACAATATTTCTTTCCCAAAAAATTATTCCAAAATAACTAAGAATGTATATTGACAAGTTAAAAGGTTCACCTACCCGCAGGTTCGATGACGATTAGCAAAAAGTTTTACTCTAAGCACTTTCAACTCTACTCGTTACAGTCACTTCCGATTAACTGAGTCTACCTCACCCCACCTCTCAATTTCGTTATCAAACACTGCCATCTGCGATGCGCGCCTCGCTGATAGCAGCCTCTTTTGTACAGTCCAGTCCTTATCATTCTTGTGGGCCTACTCCTTCCACTGGTAATCCAGTTACCCCAGAATTATTATTTAATACAATCGGTACAAGTTAAACACTGTTTATGAAATATTAGTTATTTTAATTAAATCGTTTCTACAACTAAAAACCGTACGCAAGTATAATTTTCAACAAAATTATACAGGTCTGTAACGGTGGCTTTATGTACTACTGTAACAAAGGCTTTTCCTTATGTGAGTTTTAAAAGACAGAAATAATAAGAAAGTTTATGTGAGAACGCTTCGTGAAGGAATGATGTTGAATAAACGGCAAGCAATTTCAATTTAGACTCAGGCATACCAACAGTACAGCGTGGCACAAAAACACTCACGTAAGAAATTCAGAATTCATGTCGAATGTCCAATTACTTTTGTCGTTCTTTTCACTGAACAATATTTGAAGAGCTCTACTTTATTCATGAACAAGAGGTAAACAAACGGGAAGGATATCAGAATAAAATACACGTTTCAGCAAACAGTCATGTTAACGTGAACTCTTATCCCAACACTGAATATTATTTTTTACAATTTGCAAATAAAAAAATGTTGTTGTTAAGTTAAATTAATTTATACTGCGATAAAGTGATTTCCCCTGTACAAAAATGTTTCGTGTATTCGACATATCTTAAATGTGTTTATGTGTAATTAGTGAATTATAGTGACTCCACCTGCAGAGTTTAACAATGTATTTCGTACTTTGAATGGTTCATGACAAAAGAAACTCGTGCGGTGATATACAGAAATTATATTTTCTTTAGTACCATCACTCAAACTTACAAGTATGTCACCATATAAACAAATTCTGCATAAGTCATTCCAACTAATTATAATTAAAATAATTAATATGCTGCAATTCCAAATTGCTACATTGTCGATATGGTAAATCCGTCAAAATCTGATGTCTTTATGGGGGTAGGTACGGCTTACAATGTTCAATTTATAGTGCTGTAGTATTAAATTTGTCTATGAATTGTATGTTTTATAATTCTGGGAAATTACTTGTGCATATATATTGTTGTGTACTTGGAGTTTAAAGATTTTTCTGTCAAAATATAATTATTAATATTTATAATACTTCATTAATGCTTTGTTTAAAGTTTGTTTTTTACAATGGAAGGATTGTGAAGGAAACAGGTTTTCAAAACATATATCATTAATCAGTGATCCAAGCAGTCAGTAACACTACGTTTCGAGATCTGCAATCTGATCTCTTCATCAGGATGAACCTAACACGTAACATGACATATGCGTGTCACTAAGCTCTGGTACGATTTGCTTATTTTGACCTAGATTGCAGTCATGCGTTAGATCAGTTATTCATTTGAGGAAGAGATGAGATTACAGGTCTCGAAAAGTAACGTTACTGATTAATTTGTATGACTAAACGAGTTCATTAATTGTTGTTTTTATTATTTTAAACAAAACTTTGGCTTATGATTTGCTTATTTTTATACAATATAGATAATTCGTGATATACCAAAATAAGTCTCCCGGTTAATATTTTTTTAATAGTGGGTAATTACAAAACTTCAATTTTTAATTTTGGCTTTATAGAAATATGGATTATCATTGCCTTCTGATGACGATTGTACTACACATAATAGTAGATATCATATTTTATAAAAATTTTAATATATTCTTAAAGTTTGGTCCCCATACTCATAGTCATAACTCTATTATTTCTTGAGATATCATATCCAAATTGAATAAAAACACACATATCGAAACATTCAATGTTTCATTATCTAATAGACTCTAACGCCCATTACTTAATTTAATTATTAATATTTAGTAATAATAGGTGTATTACAATAACTCTTTCAAGAAATTTCGTTTAGATATAGTTCGAATACTCTAAAGATTTTGATGAGAGCTTGAAGTTCAATATCTGATAAAATTGAGTTTGGACCAAGCCATAGAGAGCAACTACGAATGATTAGATTTATATAAAACTCTATGTTAAGGTAATTTATAAGTTGTCTAGGTGAAAATGCATATTTCAAATTACCTTAACATAGAGTTTTCTATAAAAATGTTTAGAGTACCCGAATTCGTGGCGATTCATTGAAATAAAAAGATGTTATAGTTATTTATGTATATATATATATATATATATATATATATATATATATATATATATATATATATACTATTTATTTATAAGTAAATACGAAAACATCTTTTTTTCATCATCTACTTATTATTTTGGATTTTTAACTAACATAAAATTTAATGAAAAATAAAAATGTACAATTTAAATTGAATTATAAAGACATGTTTCAAACTGCTAATAGTGTTATTTAATTTTAAAGCAAAATTAAAATTGTTAATCTTATTGACTATTGTTAATTCTAATTTTTATACATCACTATTTAAATTACAGAATTAGGGTAGCTCCTTCTTTACTTAACCTTATAAAATATCAGTTTTCTATAAGATAACATGAACAATGCTGGATATTGCTAGCCAATGTCAATAAACACTGACAAAACACACAAACCATTTCAGCAGCGGAGTAATGAATTCTTATGTTTATGAGGTTTCACCGCTCGAAACTTCCTCAATAAAACTTAATTGTAAAAGTTGTCTTGCCTTTGCAGCTCTGAAAATTCCCGCTTCATTGCTCATCAAAGTTTTAATTACCTAAAGAAAACAAAGAAATTCTTTGGAAAATCATTAAAGTTAAGTGGAGACCATTTGTTTAATAAAGATCACTTCCGTACAATATTAATTCTTCGTTGATTAGAGATATAAATTACAAGATTTTATACTATCAAGAATTTTTTCTGATCCATACCCGTAAAAGGAATATGTTAATTTTCGGCGTGTGATTGGTAACACTGCTTTTTAGAATGCTATATCTCTTATAGACACATCCTCGATCTCCTGAACCTAGTTAAGTAATTATAACGTTTATAAAATGAGGTATTAGACCACCCATAATGTATGTTTAGCAGGCAAACGGTCATACCAAACTCTTTGTTTAAAAATATTTTCCCACTAAATAAACTATAAAGAATCGTTTTAAATTATGTTCATACATTTATATGTTCAGGATTAAAAAAAAACCAAGAACCATAGATTCGATTCTTTAGAATTTAAAATGTAAACGTAGGCCAAGCAAACATATTTAGATGGCAAGGTAGGTCATCTTATGGAACTTATAAAAGGTCTTGTAAAAACAAGCAAGTTCGCATTTAGATGATTGTACTATTACAAACAGTTTAAAATTAGTCACAGAAGAAGTTTATTATTGACTTTTGTTTCGTGAATTGATTTTAAAAGTTATTTTATGCAACATTGACACAATCTACAATAAAGTTATTAATTCGTGTTTCTATTTAAAATTGAACACTGGGGTTAGCTTTGGTCACGATTGTGTGTAATGTAAAAAAGTTTGCTTTTATAAAAAAACCTATTGTTAAATACCAAAGCTCTGCTATAAAACATATTATAATATTGCAGTATCTTTTTAGTTATTTCAGATTTTTGAGACTGAATTCTCAGAACTATAAAACTTCAAT
The DNA here is from genome assembly GCF_021130785.1 of Homalodisca vitripennis. Taxonomy (NCBI): domain Eukaryota; kingdom Metazoa; phylum Arthropoda; class Insecta; order Hemiptera; family Cicadellidae; genus Homalodisca; species Homalodisca vitripennis. The sequence continues at coordinate 229,067,285 of NC_060207.1, forward strand.
CGACTAGTTTATACTCAAAATGTAGGAGTTTGATTTATATTAAGAATAAATATTGAAGAATTAAAAAAAATAAAAATATCTGTATATGGTTTTCTTATTCCCATTATATTTTTAAACCAAACTTAACTTTTTAAAAGTTGCACATGTCTAAGACACGTTTATACTTAATCGACCTGTATATTGTCAACTATTATGGAACTGATGCCCAAGAATGTACCAAACGCCATTACGTAAATTCGTTACCCAAACTTAATGAACCGTACAAATGTGACGCAGTCCATTGGAAAACACACAACGCTGAGAGATGAGCTCCATTCAGCGTGGATCCCGGTAGCTTTTGTCTCTGCCCTGAACTGATTCTATGGTAACGATTCAACGTTAGAAACGGAATCCGATTGATGGATTCGGTTATGGAATAATCGGATATTACTCTCCCTTGTCCATTCATTCACGTTCGAGTTATCTGAGCGGCTCATATACATAATATAAGGACGGCGAATACTGTCAGACGCCGATCCTGGATTACTACATCCAATTACAATACAGTTTTGGAACAATTAACCAAACACAATATACGACTTACTAATACAATATATAAATAAATATAAAACAAGATTCCTCTTGCACTATTAGATCAGCATCCACCCTGCACCCCTTTTGTACTACTTGAGGTTTTTTTCTATAAGCCAATCTCTTACTTCATGTTTTTATATGGCCAGCGTTTCTTTATTTTGGTTACTGGCGGTTGACGGTGCGATTAAATTTATTTTTTTTGACTTGTGATATAAACATTACACGATAAACTGATACTTCGTTCTTCACGGATAAGCCTTCTGCAACGTATTTCCCGTGTAATTAATCACTAGTCAAGAGTAACCTATGTATTTTTAGAATATGATTTTATGACAGAAACGTTAAATATTATGTACCGTTTTTCATTACGTACACAATACCATAAATTTCCACTACTATCAGAAATGTATAAGTCATGGAACTTGCTAAATACTCGTGGGAAATTTCGGTGAATGTCAACAAAGGCTCATCATAACCGGACAGGATGGCGTCTTGTGCCCAATTAACGGACGTAGACGTGTGTCTAACTTTACAAAGTCAAATACATTCTTTATTTTCTTTTAACCTTTAAAATTTTAAAGAAGCGCGATACAACTTAATATTTTCAAATGCATAAAAAGCATACATAAAAATGGTAAGGTTTTTTTTTACATATGCACACAAACATACTTTGCAGATGATATGATCAAAACATATACGCTCCCCAGTAGTGTCGTACGGCCTAGTCGTGCTCCAGGAACTTGTCCACAGGATGGAAAACTTTTAATATTAAACATATTTTTAGCTATGGACTTTCGATCTGTGTTGCGTAACTTTGTAGGTTACTGTGGCGCGCGTTACGTAGTCATGGTCATCCCATGCATGGTAGTTTCGAGCACTAAAAACCAGGCAATGTGGTATTTTGAGATCCTTGAAAGATTCTTTACACAACCCTCGATATGGGAGTTTGGTAATTATACATGGCGTGAGGGTGTATTTTGCTTCCAATAGCAGCTTTTTGAATAGCCAATTAAATTTAATTAGCTTTAAATTTAAATCAGTATTGCTGTTTTCTAGACAATGTGTCGAGTATTTTGTAATATTAAGCCAATTAAATTTAAATTAGTTTAAATTTTTTTTTTTAAGGAGCAAAGACTTAAAAATGTGTAAGGAGCAAAGACACAAATCATTGCTCAATTATTACGGATCCAACCGGTACTTATAAAAGCGTGAAGTTGTATTTCCATTCGTCCGTCTGTGAGAAAGTCTTGATATAAATATCCCATAGACTTGAAACTTGGAACTCTGGTTCCTCTTCATTCAAGAAAGAATGTTATTGATTTTGAAGTCAAAAGGTCAAAGGTTAGCCTGTGTGTCTCTTTGTCTTTCTGTCCGTTTGCTCTTCCTGTACGAATACAATAGTTAGAAAATCCAACAGATTTGAAACTTGGTGCAAGGGATTCTCTTGGTTCATGGAAGAACCTAAAATACTCTTTTGGTTTTGAGATCTAAAAGTTAAGGGGCATTATACAGCTAAGGTGAAGGTATTAGCTACTTGTATTATAATTTTATACATATATTTCAGTAGTTTAACACTTTGACTGAGACAGACGCCATAGTGCGCTTGCTGTGGTGTTGGAATCCTTAATATCTATCGATATAAAGCTAGGAGAAGTTTTTAAGTAAATTTATTACACCTAAACAGTTATTGTATAATATTTAAGAAGTAAAAGAGTTAGTGATGATAATACAGCGTTATAAAAATAAGTCTCAAAGAATATACATTTTCTTGAATTTGGTTTGCTTATTTTATTTCTGTGAAACTCTACACAAGTCTTGCGGAAAATGTTAGTTCTTAGACGTACACGGCCATTGTTCCTAGCTTAAGGGTGTCTTCCGAACCACCAACAATGGCCGGGCAGGCGGACTGCTTGCAAGGAGAGGATCGCTCAGCGGTCACCCATCCAAGCAGCAGTCACGCTCGACGTTGCTTGACTTACGATAACCGTTGTACCCGCTACACTGTACCATTGGCTAGTTTCATGATGATAGTATTTCATATCTACAAATAACTATCTATATAATACGATGGTATTTGATATCTATGCAATTTTTGAGTTTTAGGTTCAGGGTGTGACATATTTTTGATGGTTTATGACTCAAGAAAATATTAAAGAAAACTAAGAGAAATAAATGCTGCCAGGCGCGCGCCGATCGGTGTGCTCTTGCTCGTCACCTCAGTCAGAGTCCAGTTGTGAAAAATGGAACATCTCCTCGCTGCCCGTTTTTTTTAATATTCTAATTTGAAATTTGTGCTGCAATCTAAAATCCCGCCAGTTGTGCTGTTTTATGTTGCAAAAAACTGTAAACTATTAGAAATGTATCGGGAACTGTGTGAAGTGTCCGGGAACAACGTAATGAGTGACGTTTCTGTCAGTAAGTGGTAAATTTAGTTTAAAAATGGTAGAAAAAACGTTCATGGTCAAGAGAAGAGTGGACGTCTGAGAATTTTAACTGACGATCTGGTCGCCAAAGTTGACGAAATGGTTCGTCAATACCGCCGTTTCACAATAACCGAGCTTTTTATTAATTTTCTCAAGCGTGGTTCAACAATAAACTCTGAGCGGTTCAGCTAAACATTGCAAAAATCTGCAGAGCTGTCCAAAACAAGCGCCGAGGAAAATTCTAAATTTGGTTTTTGCGTGCCTATGCCCGACCTCACACAGCAAACCGTACGCAAGAACTCTTAAACTCATTCAACTAGGAAGTTGAACGTCCTGATCTTGCTCCAAGTGATTTTCACTGATCCTAAAACTTAAATCTTGGTTAACAACACAGTGTTTTGATAACGATGACGGGCTCCAGGTAAGCGTCACTGAGTGGCTGAGATCACAGGCGGCTGAATTCTATAACAGAAATTTCAAATATTATATATCCACCGCAATTAAAAATAGGGAATACATAGGCGAGACAAAAAGACCACTAAACGAAAGGATAAAAGAGCACAAAGAAAACACAAGAAAGTTCTCACAGAAAAGTAAAAATTGTGCACATCATTGTTGGTCCGAAGACCATCATATGAATTGGCATGAAGCCAAAATAATACATCGGGAATCACATATCTTCAAAAAGAAATTAATCGAGGCAACATACATTAAATTGGTCGTAGGTGGTTGGTAGACGAATGCAGACGTATTGTGACCTGTAATCTGTAGTTAAGCTTTAATGACTAGTGTTGTGAATAGTTTTTTATTAAGTGCATGTTTTTAGAGTTAGTGAAGTTGACAAACAACATGGTGGTTGTGATTCCTGACTTAGGCGTGCCACAACGCTTTGGTATGATTTAAAAAAAAATTAACCTAGTTTGTAATTATGTATTAGGTTAGTTATTTACCTGAAGAAGAGATCAGATTGCGGATCTCGAAACGTAGTGTTACTGATTTCTTGTTTCACTGAACGAGGGCAAATGTCAGGAGAAATCCTGTTTTCTTCCTCTTTCACATGAACATAATAAAATGTTTTTCTTGAACTTGGATTTTTTATAGTTCCAAAACGTTCCTTACTTTCTGAATACAAGAAAAATAAAAGAATACATACTATAAGAATATTAAATTTTTATAAATTAAAAATAAATCCCCTTTCAGTCATATTTAAAATACATACTATAAACATTCCACATCCTTGTTTTCAGCCATTTTTCTTGGACCTGATTAAGATTAAAGCTGTAATTAAATCACTTGAACATTTATTGTAATTAAGAGATGAGTTGTGTTCAAATTTGGAGTTTAAGTGATCCCTTGCGACCTGCACTTATGAAACAAAGGAATTCTTTTTTTTCAACCACTGATAATAATTACTTCATTCTAAAAGCTTTATTAGTTTAAATGGTCATTTACATTCTAAATAAAACTATTCTATCCACAAAGTTTTTTACATTTGATTATCTGAAATTGTAGATAATACGAGTAAGTATGCTTTGTTCTTGAATAAATATGAACCAATCCAATGTACAAGACAATACCGTAATAATAACAATTCCTCGAATTAGAGGACCTTTTGAAAGGGTTGCTTGTGTAATTTATTTGATTATGTAAAACGAGTGATAATGGAGAGATTATTTAACAAAGAGAAGCTTTATTGTATATACATAAAGGAAAGCCTGGTTAACCTACAATTGTAGCTTGCGGCTTGTTAGGGTTTCCTTGTTTCAGGACTAACGCATACACACTTGCAAATGTTGTAAACGTTTGTATTCATGTACCTAATGTTTTATTTACATAATTAATTGAATTCGGAAATCTTACCACAACCATTTCATGTGTTTATTCGAATACAGACGTTGTATTAGTTGGTTATTTTTGTTGCATCGCCCATTATCTACATTAGCTAAATTTTCTAAATCGGGAAGGTCATTGTCTAAGTTTTAAGCCAGAAAGTTTAATCATGAAAAGTAAATCATGAAATTTCAGGGAAATAAATGTAATATTATTAAAATTACAAAATCTGGTGATTAGTTAATACGGTGTAACGTAGTATCTTAGGCTTATACATAATTAATTTAATTTTCAAACTTTCATATAAAATTTGAAATACTATAAATTACTAATGTTTTTATACCAGAATTAAATTAGTCAAGTGAACTACTCAATGATTGCAGTAGTAAAGGTGGCGTTTATAACGGGGGATATATTATATGTATAAAATATAAATATACAGTAATTCATTTTCCTGTACTCTGAGTAAATTTGGTTGATTTTATAAACACGTATATTAATGCATGAAATTCAAGCCTGGCATACAAGATGTAATATTGTGTATAAAAATTTACATTTAATCAAATATAAAATGTAAAGAATATAGTTTGCGTGGTGGGAGACTAGGGGCAATGCGGAGGACGGTCGATATTATGAATGACGCAGCTTCGACTGTGTCAGGCATGCGAAACTGATAGAGTTTCATGGGAAACACCTATGTTTCATCGCCGACATACTGAGGTACTTTGACACTTACCTTTCAATAGGAAGTATTTTATTAAATTTAATAACCAGTACTCGAAACTGTCTGACATCAATTAATGAGCCGGTTTTTGATTGGGCTCATTTAGTTTAATCTTCATATAAACCATTTTATTGTCTTTTAATCGTACGGGTTATTCAATATTAGGTGTGCGTGATTTTAACACATAAGTCAGCCAAGATAATAAAAAGGCAATATCATCTAGAAATAATTATTGCTTTTTATTATTTAAAATAATATCCGGTAAATACAAAATACTTCTATAGTAAAAAACACATAGAAACTAGCTTATTTGATTAACAAGCCAGTTTGGACCATTGGCGTTGTTACCTACCACGTCTTGACAATTTCCAATAAGCCTAATATACCGTGTTCTCTCTGTCTGTAATTTGGGAACGTGTGTTGTGTCTTTTTTTGATCATTGGCGTTGTTACTGCGTCTTGACAATTTCCAATACACCTAAAATAGCGCGTTCTTTCTGTCTGTAATTTGGGAACGTGACTTGTGTCTTTCTTTGATCATTGGCGTTGTTACCACGTCTCGACAATTTCCAATAAGCCTAATATACCGTGTTCTCTCCGTTTGTAATTTGGGAACGTGTGTTCTCTCTTTGATCCTTGGAGTTCTTACCACTTCTTGACAATTTAAAATAAGCCTAATATACCGTGTTCTCTCTGTCTGTAATTTGGGAACGTGTGTTCTCTCTTTGATCCTTGGAGTTCTTACCACTTCTTGACAATTTAAATAAGCCTAATATACCGTGTTCTCTCCGTCTGTAATTTGGGAACGTGTGTTCTCTCTTTGATCCTTGGAGTTCTTACCACTTCTTGACAATTTAAAATAAGCCTAATATACCGTGTTCTCTCTGTCTGTAATTTGGGAACGTGTGTTGTGTCTTTTCTTTGATCATTGGCGTTGTTACCACGTCTTGACAATTTCAAATACACCTAATATAGCGCGTTCCCTCTGTCTGTAATTTGGGAACGTGTGTTGTGTCTTTCTTTGATCATTGGCGTTGTTACCACGTCTCGACAATTTCCAATAAGCCTAATATACCGTGTTCTCTCCGTCTGTAATTTGGGAACGTGTGTTCTTTCTTTGGTCATTGGCGTTCTTACCACTTCTTGACAATTTAAAATAAGCCTAATATACCGTGTTCTCTCTGTCTGTAATTTGGGAACGTGTGTTCTCTTTGGTCATTGGCGTTCTTACCACTTCTTGACAATTTATAATAAGCCTAATATACCGTGTTCTCTCTGTCTGTAATTTGGGAACGTGTGTTCTCTCTTTGGTCATTGGCGTTCTTACCACTTCTTGACAATTTATAATAAGCCTAATATACCGTGTTCTCTCTGTCTGTAATTTGGGAACGTGTGTTCTTTCTTTGATCATTGGCGTTCTTACCACTTCTTGACAATTTAAAATAAGCCTAATATACCGTGTTCTCTCTGTCTGTAATTTGGGAACGTGTGTTCTTTCTTTGATCATTGGCGTTCTTACCACTTCTTGACAATTTAAAATAAGCCTAATATACCGTGTTCTCTCTGTCTGTAATTTGGGAACGTGTGTTCTTTCTTTGGTCATTGGCGTTCTTACCACTTCTTGACAATTTAAAATAAGCCTAATATACCGTGTTCTCTCTGTCTGTAATTTGGGAACGTGTGTTCTTTCTTTGGTCATTGGCGTTCTTACCACTTCTTGACAATTTATAATAAGCCTAATATACCGTGTTCTCTCCGTCTGTAATTTGGGAACGTGTGTTCTTTCTTTGGTCATTGGCGTTCTTACCACTTCTTGACAATTTATAATAAGCCTAATATACCGTGTTCTCTGTGTCTGTAATTTGGGAATGTGTGTTGTGTGTGTTCTTTCTTTGGCGTTGTTACCACGTCTTGAAAATTTCAAATACACCTAATATAGCGTATTCCCTCTGTATTTAATTTGAGACCGTGTATTGTGTGTGTTCTTTCTTTTATCATTGGCGTTGTTATTACGTCTTGACAATTTCCAATAAGCCTAATATACCGTGTTCTCTCTGTCTGTAATTTGGAGACGTGTGTTCTTCAATCAATCAATAAGTCCCGTGTTTACTTTATTGCACTGCAAAACGAAAAGTTTGGAGCTATGGAAGTATATAAAACACTTGTAAAAGTGCTGGTTTTTTATTGATTGAATCTAGGTATGTATTCATAAATAACCACATTTTCTATTTGTAAAACCAATATTATTAACTACCGAAGTTAAAAGAAAATGTCCTGGAGCAAATTACTAATGTAACAGTTATGTCCAGTATCAGTAGTTATTAGATGATGTTATGCCTTGGTAATTTTATCAATGCGTCATCACAGTGTTTCGAATCCTTTAAAAATATAACCTTCTCAAGGCCCAATTTTGCCCTTGATATATCTCACTGGAATTTGTTGTTATTAGTTTTATATATTTGATGTGTCCCAACACTCCTACTCGAGAAATAAGATGACTAAGGAAATTAAACTATCTTTAAGCACCAGACTTACTTAAGACGTTGAAACAGATTTGGTTCATAATAGTGCTCAATATGAGCACTAATAAATTTGCCCTTTTCTAAATGAATATTTTTTGAGCTTTCAGAGAATTTAATTAAGAAAATTATTGATTATTGCTGTGGAATAGACTCTACAATTTTATTCGGTGAAAGAGTGTAGCAGGAAATTTACGTTTCGTATAAAATTATACTTCCGTTTAAATACACGTAGTAAAAACGTCATCAAAAATGTTTTTAAAAGACTAAACTTTTGTCATGTGATCATCTGATTTTCCTTTGCTTTTCTCATAATCTATTGACTAGGACACATTCAATAATATTGGATTATAGCTGTTTATTAAAACCCGATTTTATTACCATTTTTCAATAAAATTGAGTTGCTAAATATTGAAAGATATTATATTATAAAGAAATATTATATTAATTATATAATAATGTGTTACCTAATTCGAAAACTAATTATAAATCATGTTATATGTTTCACTTAATTTTAAACTCAATATAAATTGTATCCAATACCTCCATGGTAAGCTTATAAATCAAAAATCGACATAGACTGTGTAAAAACGGTGTCTGTTTAAATGAAGCGATGCGATGGTACTAATTGTAATTAATTGTTGTGTGCCAATAGCTTGGAAAATATCGACACCAAACTGCGTGCTCTGTTGAAAATCTCTCTCATTAGTTTATGGGTTTTGCATAAAACATTTTCATTCGTTAATACATACCCTTTATAGATATCTCATGACAAAGATTCTTCTTTATAAAAATAATAAGTTATAGAAATACAGAAGCTGTTACAAATACTGAAATTTGTATAACAATGGGAACATTGTAAGTACTAAGAGGATCCACAATTCAGACAATTACAGAGCTTAACAGGTACTTAGCCCTATGCACTGAATATTCCATCCTTACATTTCATATTTTTACTGAAACTAATTCGTTAAATCGGAATTTAGCTTTTGGACTAAGTTTGTGTATGAAAGGTATAAAGTAAAATGTCTATAATCTTCATATGTTCAGTCTCCGGAATATATATTGCTGAGTTCACACACTTTCTTAAAACAAACATTCAATCAAGTAGTTAACATTTTACCATTCTTCCATTGGAAAGTTTACTGTTAATGGGAATCCAAATTGTGGAATAATCATGTGATGGTCACGCCCGCGCTACCTGTAGACTCAATGAATTAATTTTATAACTTCAACTACAGATCTCCTCTTCTCTGAACTTAGTTCTTATCTTTGTAGAATTAATAAGAACTCTTAATAGAAGGCACTCTATCAGTAGCTACGGAATGTTGCAGTGATACTCATCACAGATCCACGCCAAGAGAAGATTGATTAATCGACTGAAGTCTCCGCAAAAACGATCTTAATTGGTTCCGAAGCAACTACAAAGACTCAAATATTGTGGCAAGAGGTTCATTGTAAACGTTTTTCAGTGTCAGTCAGTCTAGAAATATTCCTCATATGCTCATGTTACCTCATGATTGACCATTAAAAATAAATGTGTATCTATAGGAACACTAAAGTTTCAGGATATAACTGACCAAGCCCTTTAAAATGTGCAATGATATTCATGCCACCTTATAATTCTAACTGAACACAGTTATAATCTCCAAATTGTAACAACACACATTCATAATCTCCACAATGTAACTAAACACAGTTATAATCTTCAATTTTTTTGCTAAACCCAGTTATAATCTCAAAATTGTAACTAAACAATTACAATATCCAAATTGTAACTAAACCTAGCTACAATTTCTAGATTGTAACTAAACACAGTTATAATCTTGAATTTTTTGCTATACCCAGTTATAATCTCAAAATTGTAACTAAACAGTTACAATATCCAAATTTAAACTAAACCTAGCTACAATTTCCAGATTGTAACTAAACACAGTTATAATCTTCAATTTGTTGCTATACCCAGTTATAATCTCCAAATTGTACCTAAACGGTTATAATCTCTAAATTGTAACTAAACCCAGTTATAGTCTCCAGTTTATTGTTTTTCTTTTCACTGGCCTTACATGTGTCAGTATCAACTACGAAATCTCAAACACGAGACATGAAATTCTACATAGATATTTATGTAACTTCTTATATGTACAATAAAAAACGCAATGTTTTCCCTCATTCCTTGCTTAAATTTATTGCTCTATAGACTAAGACGTTCTGATTGGGCAACGGCTTCGATGACGCTCATAACTATTAATGACGAACGATATGCAGGAACGTTTGGAACACCATTTACGAGACGTTGCCAGTACTTTTCTGTTAAAAAGGAGAAATGTGTACTTTGGATAACAGTTAATTGTATATGACCTTTTTCTATCCATTAAGGACAAGTTGCTGAGAAATCTCTCATTGCACTACCCTCAAACTTTGAGATAGCGGACAGTATACCTCAGTCGTGTCACGTTGGAGATGGGGAGCCAGCCTCTCTATTCCAGCCTCTCAGTTACAGCCTCTCTAGTTAAAGCAGGCAGGGGACAACACTCCCCGTTATCTTCGCAGTAGGCTAGACCCATCGATCCACCCATCCAACCATATTTCTTAACATTTGCGAAAAGTGATGTGCCGCTCCTGGATATCCATAGGGTTGTTTAGATAAATAAATATAAACCAGCTTCCTTCATGAACACATAACCCTTGGTAAGTTTTAAATAGCTGTACCTTTTGTACATTTTTTATAACATGTTAACATTTTTTAATTTCATAACTAGCTAGTTATTAGATAAAATATTATGTTCTGAAACTATTTACATATAAACTCATTACATGCTAAAGTCGCTGCGGCAATATTGTTGTTCTTTGTTCTCAATAAATAGATTCTTAAGAAAAATGTTAAATACTTAGTCGTTCACTTGTATCGTTTTTGAGGAAGGTTATTGTATCAATGTTAACTTGAAAACTAAATCATGTAAATACAAATGTTTTATTGCAATTTTTCTACTGTACCATAAGTGTTTGCGGATTTTCCGACTATAACCTCCAGAATTGTCTGATTGTTTACATTCGAATGTTTAATTTATTTTTGTATCACATACTTTTCTCAACCAAATTTTGAAAGAAATCTTCGCCTTTGCCAAGATTAGTTTTCTCTGACTCCATACGTCTTGAGTCTGTATCATTTCTATTGTATTTTTATTGGTTACATAAGTAAATTTTAGCCACTTATCCAATATATCGGTTAATAGTAATCTATATTTAGTTGTATCATGTTTATCTTTTAGAATTTCACATTCTTTTACAAATATAACATTCTTTTTAAATGTCTAAAATTGGGGGTTAAAGGCGTTGAAAATTAAAGAAGAACCTATTTTCATTACAAACAAAAAATAACTTTATGTCTAATTTATGTGCTTTATGTACTTGAACGTATTTAGAATGAAAATTATGTCATTAGAAGCTTTAAAAGACTATATTTCTGAACGGGCACTAAAACTTCATAACACTAATTAATATATTATGAGTTTATGTTACAGAATTTGTTTGTTCGTATCTAATTATTCGTCACTACAAGATATATTGTATTCTCTGAGTATTAGTATATTAGTGTTTTAAGTAAACAAATTATTGATCACTAGCAACACTTCGTCCCGAAATGTTAAAAAACCTTAAAAAAAGTTGCTTCCCCCTTCCCAAAAGAACAAAATATTTAGTGCTTATTATACAATAATTTTTGGTTATTGCATTTTTGACTACAAGATTAAGTGGCATGTCTGTATGTATTCGCATATTCGACACGTCTTGAGGATCTATACTTACAGTATAGTTTATGTTAATGATGGATTCATGTACATATTCAACATGCAAAGTCATATGACATTAAATCGATTCCAATAATAATAAACTAGATGAACCAGACAGCTTTCTCATAAATACTATAACCTAGTTACGGGCCCGTAATGTTGGTCTGTCCTTGAATATAAACCAATACATTGACACCTGCAATAGATACATCTTATACGACCAGAAAATTTTGCAAAATATTTTTAACATATCATAAATTTAAAATAAATGATCTGCAAATTTCAATAAACAAATTTTTAATTATATTAAATTCAATTGTATATTTATGATTAAAATGTGTTATATGACATTGCAATAGTTATTTACGTCGGAAATAATAAAACAGCGAAACTTAATAGTTGTGTGTTAAATAACTTTAACTGCAACTATTTATAAAGTATAGTTTATACGGGATATTATAAAAAGAATAAAACCGAATCCAACAATTTCATATCACAATTATTTCATAGATTACACAATAATACAAAACACAGCTTTTCATGCAGGATTAAACTATCCATATGTTGATATTAATTCTGCCAGATCTGCAGAGAATTTGTAAAAAATTAATTGAAGGAGCTAATTATATTATACTCCATATTTATTAACACAATTCATAGAAACAAATGTGAAAATGGGAGTTACTAAACAATAATTAATTAGCGTAGTGTTGATTAATGGATTAACTACATAATAACTTTATACATAGGGAATATCCTATCCCACAGGCCCCGGATGCCTTGTTTAACTTAATGGATTTATCATTATTGTTATTTACTTTAAAAGTTCAAATGTGCATTTTCATACGAGCCCTCTCTCTCTCTCATATATATATATATATATATATATATATATATATAAAACAATAAAAGAATAAGACTTCATATAATCCTTTAATATTTTGAATAATTGTCGTTTTCAAAAAGGTTACAAAAAGAGGTGTATACTATTATCTATTTAAATTAACGTAATCATGAATTTTTTATATGTAGAATGTTCCTTAAAGCAATAATCAAATTTTACGCAATAATAAAATGATTATATTAATAATTAATATTTGACTAAATGATTCCATCGGTTTTTGTAAAGTGTCCTGTTGTTTCATGATTCCCATTACAGTGAAAACTCTTAAAGAATAACGTAGTCCCAAAGAACCAAACGAATGGTTACAAAATGGTTACAATGTTACAAAACCTAATTTTGAACCGTTCTTAAATTTTAAGAACACTTAAGGTTATTCCTAAAGTATGAGATTGTATCTTAAAAAAATTGACCTAACTTTTAATAATACAATATGTTTGAGTTGAGTTTTTTCCCAGTTTAAATATTAATGTTGTAATTTAAATATACAAGAGCTATTGCCTACCTAACAAAGTAGATTTATACCGGAAGGTTTCCATCAAATTAGAAAAAAAACCTAATCTAGCAATTTCACAGGATAACCCGAAATAGTAATTCATTTGTTCAGACGACACGAAACGTTGTATTATGAGGTTTGCAGTCATATCAAACTTATTTATTATTAACTGAATAATTAAAACCTGTGAAAAAATACCAGGTATGTATAAGAACACTGTTATTCAAGATATAAAAAGTTCAGTTTGAATTCCTGGAAACGTATGTCTGAACTATTTCCAGGATGCGGTAAACTTGTTATTATTGCACTTGACATATATTCTTCCACAATACCTGGCTGACCTACTTAAATAACATTGTAGAGTCAGAGTAAGTTATGTTATTATCTGACATGTCATTAATTATGTAATCTGAGTAAGTCTCTCAAGCTCAAATTCCTCCTTATAAAATACTCGCTGCACACATGACTAGAAAATATCGAATATGCTAGCCTTAAGAAAATAATATACGAAATTATTTTAATATTTAGAGAGAGTTCAGTCTTATTTTTAGTCTTATTCTGCAACATATACACATAGACTACAGAATGTAGTGCAATCTAGTTGAAGAGGCTTTCTAATTGTCTCAATTGTGAACCTGATAAGACAATGAGAATGGTGTCTCTGACGACAAAACTGTGTAAATAGCACGTTTTGAGCTTCTTCGTTCTTCATCGCCGACTATTTTCGGATCCCTTCAGACGAACATGTAACTAGATTTCAGGAGTCAAGTTACAAGATTTGGGAGTGCCGATGGCCGAGCGGTCTAAGTCGTTGGACTTTGGGTCTGAGTTAGAGATAGTGCAGGTTCAAATCCTGTCTGTGACCGTTGCACTTTTTATCAGTACCATCAACCTCGTACTGTATCGACTCTCCCCCTTATTCTGTTTGATAAGATCCTCGCACAGGCCAGTGGCCCATGAGGACGGACAGAATAAGGCTTAAAAGGGGATCGGTCTCTCCTTTAAAAAAAAAAAAAAAAAAAGTCTGGGAAAGCATCAGATTGGAGCTAAATTCAAAATTTGCGTTTAATCAATCCATCCCAATATAGCTGCGTTATGTGTATAAGAAGATTAAGTTGCTTAGTTAATTTTTTATGATGTTTTATTTTTATTTTTTATAAAATAATAAATTATGAAACAATTTGAAACCAATGCACTATTTTGCTAATCAATTACAACAATTTGGTTAGGGTTTGAGACATTGGTGTTATACTGTTAGTCGGGTAGGGTAGGGTACGATAAGCGGACCCGGTTTTTTATATCGAAGAATGAAATCATCGATACCTAATATACGCATCTCAAATCCTACACTATCAATCGATATAAAAGTATCTATAGTCCTCAATAACAATCATATGTTTTAAATTAAAATATGATATTTACAGTGATCAAACAAATTATTATAACCAAAATTAGGAAAACTGAAGACGACCATATTTGCTCCTCTCACAATTACAGTTTTTTCTTTCCCACAAATTTCACATGGGTTTTTCGGTACGAGTCCAACATGTTGAAGTCACAAAAACATGTCTTATCATCTTTCAAAGCAATGTCTAAAATTTCAATTTCTAAAATTGACTGTCATTTTTAATAATAAAATGTTAGCCTACTTATAAATAATTGAAATATTGCATTACGAGTATTATTTGAAAGTGTTTACAGCTGTTGATGTAGATTATTTAAGTTAATAGTTCAAAATAATTAAGCAGTATCGTTTGATTATGTCGATGGTTATGATTAAGTAATATCGTTTGCCAATTTCGAAATAAAAAACCGTGTCCGCTTATCGTACCCTACCCGTCGGGTAGCATCAAATGTCCAAATATTGAACCAAAATAGGGATAAGTTTAAAATGAATAATACTTATTTAAATTTACTTTTCCATACACTCACACCTTTCTAGACTACACTAGCCAATGTTGATAGTTAATTTTGAACATTTCAGTCCGTTATGTATTTACAGTCCACAAAATAAATTGAATTTTTATATTATATAGGAACAAAGTTATTCTATATCACTTTTATATACACTAATATAACAACATTAATTTTTACGTACGATACCTAAGTATAAATGTGCATCAAACTGAAAGAAACCAAGACACAAAGAAGGGTTTATGAAGAGGAAACTTCTTTAAGAAATGTTGGTTCTTCCGTTTATTATACCTTGTACTAGGGGTATGAATACTTTGGATTGTAAACTTCATCCTTGTTCTTTTTAATGGGACTATAAAATTCACCATAATTATTTTCGCTAAAGATGTCGTAAATTAATTACTGAAATTGAGAAAGCTTTGAATATATTTCGGGAAAATAGAGGAGGGAATTTATTCCCATGACTTCAAATTTCAAAAAAAGGACCCGGTAGAAGTATTTACCACTATCTTCTCGAGTCTCATGTGTTTTATTCGATAATATTATAGGGAGGCGCTACCAAAAGAATCAACAAAATGCCTCTCTGCAAAAAAGCAATCAGAGTTCGTATAATGGTTTACCGCCCCTTTGGGGCAATTGCTACTTGGCCCCTTTGGAACAATGATTCTTTTAATTTAGCCGGTCATATTTATGTGTATAAAATAAAAAGTATGATAATTTGTAAAAAGAAATAAAGGAATATATTTGTAACATAACACAATCCTATATAAACGAGTAGTGTGAACCTCACGTTCAGACCTCAAAAGATGGAATTTGATTTTTTTACTAATTGTTTTGATAGTATATAGGTCTTTTACTTGTGAGGCCTAATCCTGCGGAATAAAAGGTGTCAAGTATAAGATGAACACTAAGGCATATCCCGTAACAGGCTTCACTGAAGTTTCGTCCAAAGTCTAGCTCGATTTTTTGACAGCAACCAGGTATATAGAATAGAACTGTTGACAGCAACCAGACAGACAGAAGAGAATTGTTGCCAGCAATCAGGCAGACAGAAAAGAACTATTGACAGCATCCAGGCAGACAGAAGAGAACTGTTGCCAGCAACCAGACAGACAGAAGAGAATTGTTGCCAGCAATCAGGCAGACAGAAAAGAACTATTGACAGCATCCAGGCAGACAGAAGAGAACTGTTGCCAGCAACCAGACAGACAGAAGAGAATTGTTGCCAGCAATCAGGCAGACAGAAAAGAACTATTGACAGCATCCAGGCAGACAGAAGAGAACTGTTGACAGCAGCCAGGAAGATAGAAGAGAACTTTTGACAGCCTAATGAGTGATTGGCTTCATGCTCAATGCTCAACGCACAACCATATTCCATATGTAGACATGCCGCGTCATCTAACTCACTCTTGTGTGTGTATAATTGAAGGTACGTGAAATATTTCAAGTCCATAGCTCAATTTTGTATTGAAATACCCAGCGTAAATCAAGCACACAGGTATATTGAAAGACAGACCCACAGAAGAGGAGATTCGCTTTAACCCTTCGTGATCGTTAAGCAAAATATACAAAACGTTAAGTTTATAAATCCATTCATCCTCTAGATGTTACCCTACACGAATGATAACTTTGATAACGCTCAGCTAAATCAAATATATAGGCAGAGAGCCATGTGTTACCATCAAACTATGTATTTTCTATATACAAAAAACCAATACTATAGAGTATTGAAGGACCAAAGAAACGTAAAAAGATTTTTAACGGCCAAACAAATAAAATATCATTCTTCCATCTGTTACTATGTCACATGTTTAAATATAAAAAAGCTAGACAGTTTGTTTTCTAAGTCGGTTTGATTAGATTCTCGTTCAAATTATCTATGAGACCAATAAAAATATGTTCGCTAACTCTCAGCAATATCTCTGGTGACTACACTATCATATTACTCAATGTTGGCTATTACAGAAATGGAGCTTCATTCAAAATTTCAAGTCTACATGTCAATTTGTTTTCGAAAAATCGTGTGGACATAGAGGCAGAAATAAAATGTTTCCAGTACCTTGAATGATAGTATTCTCTAACACAGAAAAATAATAACAAACAAACCAATGTGTTGTAAAATCTGCTAAATATTTACTGCGCCACTATAACAAAATTACTCTGCATACTACTCATTAAATGTGCACAATAATTTCAGTGACACATCTATAAACAGGCGATAACAAGCTAAAAATGACTAAGAATTAAAATTAGAATATTTATAAAAATATAAATCAGTATATTTAACATAAATTTAGTATTTTAATTATAAATACTACTGTTTTACTTTGGAGTTCGATATAAAATATCTTTGTTGACTGGTATGATCAACATTTCTTATGTTGGTTTAAAATGTGGGGGGGGGGGGGTAGGAAATAACTCCATGGAGTGGAGCGAAAACATCCATTACTTTAATAATATACTTTTCTGTCTAAAGTATCATTTGTTTTATAAATATATGACTTTTTAGGCTTGTTACAAATTAAAATGTTTGCATAAGAATATTATATTATTTTCATTTCATTATGTTTTTCCTTTACTGAACAGATCAAATTACGTTTTATGTGCCATTTCATGAAAATAAATCTTGTATTCTTGTATATATTATATTATTAATGATTCAAGGACAACAGAAGAACAACTCTAGTACTATTTTAAAGCTTAGTCTACAATAATCCCATTATTAGTATTTGAATTCCATCTCACACATCTGAACAAATCTACACGCACAATTATTTATAATAGTATTATTCCAATCAATCATCTACGTCAAATAGACTTTCAGTGCAACGTAACGATGTTTAATTGGTGTACTGGATATCAAATCCAATAAAGTTAATGAGTAAAGGTTTGCACTGAACTGGTTAACTCAAATAACCTACCGTCCTGTTACGTTACTACACGCTTTTCGTGGTTCACCTTTTAAATTAGGACAGATTAATTTGGTTAGGGCAATATTCCATTGACACGATATTTGGTATCAGGAGATAATTTGAATGGCTTAAACCGTTAGTCGGTAACTGATTTTGATTGGACTAATTAGCAAATCAAGTGGACTAATTGCGGTTTAAAACTGGAAGTAGACTACAATAACATTTTATTTTCTGCATGTTTTGAGCTTTCCAATTTTTGACGTGACAACGTCTTAAATTAGGTTGCGGCTCGGAGTCACTCATGAAAAAGTGTAACGCCCGGTAACGTTACGATGCCCGTCCAGTGGGTCCGCCGCACGGGATCCGCACGGGATAAAGCAGATAACTGTGGGTCCGCCGCACGGGATAAAGCAGATAACTATGTTTATTCGTGAAAATGTGGAGTGCTTAGATTCGTCATTTACAACAACTACAACAATAAAGGTAAATAATTGTACACTGATATTTCATTATCGTAAACTATGATTGATTGATTAATTGTTAGATTGACACAAAAGTTGAGAAACTGAGTTTATAGGTTATGTCATACTATTGACAAATGTTGATAGTGTTAAGTAAATTATTAGTTTAAATCACTCTGCAATCAATCGTAATTCAGTCGATTGAGAAGAAACAGCGCGTATTGCTAGTCAAACATTTAAAATAACAAATTATAACCTCTAACCTGTCATAACAGTGCGACCAAACAAACGAACTAAACCGACCAATCACCACGCGCGGAGTTAGAATTTAACTGTGTTTAGCAAGAATTTCAAATTCCAATTTTAGTAAATGTTTTATTCAACTTTACCATTTACAATAAAAAATTTTAATTAATTTCAAATTATGTACAATGTTTTAGTAAACAAAATATATTTCTATAGTTAAAATTTGTGCAATTCTTATTTTCATACAATTCCTTGTTCCTATTGTGCAATTTAATAATATTCATATCAATAAATATTCTACCGAGAAAAAGACGTTGTCACGTAAAATCTTCGCCCGTAAAAACCGACTTTACAGGCAACCATAATTTTTTAAGGGAATTTTTTATTTGATCGAAGGTATAATATCCTTTGTTTAAGCCATAATATTGTGTTATGTTCTTTTTTGATAGTGGTTGATCACCACTTCATATTGATTACATTTTTTTGTATTCCAGTTTGTCTTTGATTTCGAAACGATGGAGAGAGTTCGTTTTGAGCTTCTTCATTCTTATGGATATGTTCAGATGGATGTTGATTCCAAATTCCAGGAGTCAAATCTGTCACAGCGTTACACTTCAGACGCTGCAATAATTGGAAGGTGAACTGGAGCTAAACTTAAAATTCTTGTCAAGAACAATCCATCAAAGTTTGGTATTCTAATGTAAAAGGTATTCGACTAAACCAAACGCCACTGACCTTATCGTTATAGATTACAAAGTTAGCATATCCTAGAGAGAATTTTTAGAATAATCTATCACGTGTATCAAAATGCTACCACGTAACACTGATATATATTAAAAAAAGAAAGATATTATTTAAAAACCGATCAAATTATGTATAGATACTGTTGAAAATATTGTTAAGTTTTTGGATGCTTCATAACAATAACATTAATTCAAATCTTATCAAGTTCATTTCGTAATTTCTAAAACGTGAAAAATATATTCATTTTCAACTGAAAAACCTATATGCACATCAATTATATAAATATAATCTTTTAGTGATAAACTTAATATGCTTAATTGATGTAAAAAATATAGCCATTTTTGCTTACCCCAGCCAAAAATATATAAACAAATATTTTAAATTGTTTTCTTTACTAGTATATCTTTTTCTAGAGAGATGTAATTTAATAGTTTTTACCTATTCAAAAGGAGTATACTTTTGGTGTTTCAATTGCCTAGTACAGTAAAATATATTGATTAAAAATATATCAAATTTGGAGTATAAAGATTTTGAAAATATAAGAAATTAATTGATTGAAAAATTAAATAAAACATTTAATATCTGAAATAAAATATAAATGTGGATTGATATTCCCTGTAGAGTTGGTTATAAGTTTATACAATCAATTTACAAAAAATTTATTTACTACATTTATATCATAAAAAAATGAACGAAATGAATAACAGAGATAATTTACATTTAGGGAACGTTAGAAAAATTGAAGACGTGCTCTCGAATTTCCACAAATAATAATTTAAACCATTAAATATAAGTAAGAAAAACCCCTAAAATATATTAATCCTCATCTCAAGATATTATTTTTCACTAGCCAAACAAGTTTAAAATAGAAAAAAATACTTGAATTATTAAAAAGTTGAAAAGGATCATTTGTTCTTCAACAGTATGATGTTTGGTTGAATCAAAAGGGGATGAACCGACTTGCAATATTCAACTAAGGTTGCTCAAATTTTAGTCTACATGAATTTTAATAAGAATAAATAACCTGGGCAACACATTCAATATGTTATATACTTCGTACTTAGAAACATGGAACATTTTTGTTTACTTTTTAAATTTTTAAGGAGAGGCCTATCTCCTTTTTTAGCTTTCCTCATGAGCCACTGGCCTGTGCGAAGATCACATCAGAACAGGTGGAAGATTGATTACTGCTCAAGGTCTAATGTAGTGACAAAAAGTACTTGACTTAGATATAGGCTTTAAATTCCGAGTATCTAACTTAAATCCAAAATCCAACCGTGCAGTCGCCGGTTTTCCTAAAATAGTTTAGTAACTGGATTGGAGTGTGACAACTTTATTTAGAGTGTGATAACTTTAAAATTTATTATTATTTATTTTTAATACAATTTGAATATTAGACGACTAAACCTGATAATTAAATTAAGTTTTTAATTAAATATGTTTTATTTGTTTACAGTTAAGAAAACGAATTTGAAAGTGTCGTTTGAGTAGGGGCTTTAATGAAATGTCAAAGTAACTTATAAATTGTCTGACTTTGTAAAATGTATCTTTATTTATGATACTTGAGAATAAATGTTCGTTCAACCGGAAAGAAAACACGACACAAAAAGAGATTTATGTGGAGGAAACTTCTTTAAGAAATGTCGGTGCTTCCGTTTGTGTTAAAGGTGAGAGAACCCCAGTCTGTAACCTTAATCGCTGTTATTTTTACTTGGCATTGGAACGACTTTGGAGTGTTACTCTTCCAAAGAAATATGAACGACTATTGCTAGAATGTATGACGAGTACACAATTTGTTCAAAGGAAAGATAAAATTTTTAAATCTTTTCTTTGTGTTAATCACTTTTGCATAAAAATAATTCTATACTGCAAACTACTTCAGTTTTAACTGTATTTACACAGGATTATTGGTGTAGTTATCAATTAAAGCTCTTACTTTGACTTATAGTTCATTATCACTTAAGTGAAAAACAATCGGTCTACCACTACCCATGACTCCTTGCTCTTTCTCTTGATTATTAATTATCTTGTGTTCGATCATAATTATTACTGAGGATAGTAGAATATCGATATAAATAGAATATCGATATAAATAAAGTTTAAAACGGTTTAATTTAATTTCTTCTAGTTTAAGAACTAAAGTACTTTTTATGGCACAATATTCCTTTAATTCACTCAGACAGTGAAAGCCGAAGAGGCTGTTTGAAATTATCTACTATATTTCTTGAGTTTGCAAAATAAAACATAAATAAATCTTTCTTAAATTCATAAAATAATGTTTTTTGTTTATCGGGTTTCAAAAGGAAAACTGAACTCGCCGTACTTCGAGAACTCAAAGCAAGGTTAAGAAGCTTCCTAACGAAACCATTAAATTGTTTCCTTAAAATAATAAATAAATTATGATAACTTAAGTACACTAAAAAAAAGTGTATCAAACAACGATCCAATAAACATAAAGCCTCGTGGATTTTTCGTATTGTTTCCTTTGAAAATTGAAGATCATATTAATTATGTTCGATTATATAACTATACCCGTGTTATTCAGAAGATTCGGGTGAATCTGAATGTGCATAGAAAATGAATGTGGCATGAAACAGAATGTGGGGTGAATCTGAATGTGCTGTGAAACTGAACGTGGGGTGAAATGGAACGTGGAAAAATTCCTGTATTTACAGGAGGCGAAGCAATTAGAATTAAGTTAACTAATATCTATTGACTTGAAAAGGAGATGAGATGACCAGGAAAAAAATATAAACAAGACTATGTGTACCTCCAAAGAGGAATAAAGTAGATCTTAAGCTGACTGTACTGTGGATGTGAGTAGATCAAGGAGATTAATTAAGGAAATATTTATCGAGAATTGAAGTAAATTAAGAACTATGTATAGCCCTAAAGGAGAATGAAGTAGACTTTAAGTTGACTGCACTTCTTGTGTGAGTAGATCAAGGAGATTAATTAAGGAATAATTGATTGAGGATATAAAAATCAAGGCAATAAATGGAATAGATGATTCAGTTGAATAAAAATTCATGTTTTAGCCCCTGGATTGCAAAAAGTATTTTTGCTGGATAAGCAATATTTAAAAAGGTTTTTATATAGCTTTTGTCAGCAATCCAAAAACAATGTTTTGCTTACGCGTTTCGATATCAAAACATAGGTTGAGTTTAATTGGACGTTTAAGATATTATGTGGATATATGTTCATTACAGAGGTGGATGATTTTACAGGGAAGTTAACTAATGTGAGGAAACTTATTCACCTTATTGAAGTCGCATAACACCAGATAAGGATAATCTTTGATCGAGAATTATGAAATGGTTTTCTCATATTTACTATGGAATTCGCGTACCTCATTGAAGCTATGACAAGTCTTTCAATTTGGTTTTTCAGGACGAAGTCAAGTATGTCCAGGAGAAGCGAGTAAAAAAAAAGAACAGAGATTGTGATGTATTTTTATAATCAAGAATTATTTCGAACATCTTGGATATTTTTGTTTGTCTCAGGATTTTGAGTGAGGCATATTTCAGAACCCCTTGTATTATGAAGTGAAGTAACGATGTGTAATACTATGCAGAGGTGGGATTTTCTGCCAACGACCACCATTTACCCAGAGGTGATACAAACATTTCGCTGCTCATTTTAGGGCTAATTACGTCCTTGATTAGAGGCGTTTTAGAACCCATTGTTCTATAAAGATGTAAAAGAATGGACAGAGTATAAGTATGGGGGATGTACAGGTATAAAGATGGGATAGAGTACGGAGATTGACATTTTAAAATTGCCATGAGAATTAAGTGACATTAGAGAGTATTTTTTTATTTTTCAGGTTCCATATTAACCCGCCGGAGAAATTCTTTTGAATATTATCTAGATAAGACGGTATATCCCATTGACAATGCATTATTCCAGTGATGTTTGTAAAATTGTACTTCCCTTTTTTATACTCTCTAGTAGAGGTTTTTATAACTAATATGTTTCCTGAGGTAGTGTTACATAAAGATTGTAGTAAACATAAATTCTGTTCAAGGCTGAAGTACATTTCGTTATCCATGTAAGTTTCTGGATGAATATATTTTTCTAGATTTAAGTTGTCATCTTTTTAGAGTGTCCTGAAACAGAACTGAAACAGCATGTGAAAATTAAATTAGTTCCTTATTTTACTCATAAAGTGACGAAATATTTTTATAAAAATGATTTAATGATACAAATAATATATGATTTAATTTTTTAACCGTGTTAAACAGTTTAAATATGATTAAATATGCTATAAGTACCCCTCGCCTACACGTGATCTAACCAAAGTTATCCTAACACAAATATTTAAAAGACAAATGAAAATTCTACAAAATATCATTTAATTACAAGGTCATTAGAATACTAAATGTGCATGTTTTCCACAAGTTATTATTAGACCGTTAGTCCTTTAGGGGTGTTGATGATACGACAAACTGGAAAGTTTCGTAACACTAAAAGAATTATTTTTACTTTGAGTATGAACTCTCCAAATTATGTCTTGAACTTGGAGACAGGCTTAGAACAGATAATGTATACCCTACCAAAGCAATAATTATTTGCTAGTTTTAAAGTGTGTACCTCGGGTTTACGCCGACTGAACCTTACGTAAGAACAGATTTATATTTGGTTCGATACGAAGGATGATACCATATCTTATCGCTATAATTTATTTATTTTTGTTTATTTATTTATTTATTTCAACGGTAAACCATTTTGTACAACATAACTTATAACAAAGGTGGCAGCTATCCATAACCAAGCATTTTTCTTAATATTAATCAAAACAACAAAATCAAAACACAATCAGAGAACAATAACAATAATAACATAAAGGATTATGGCGAGTTAAAATAAGGTTTATAATGAGTGTAATGATATCCATGGAATCTGAACAACAATAATAGCAAGTTAACAACAATAATAACACGTAAAGAGTCTGGACGAGATAATAATAAAAGTAGCAGCTAAATAACAAAAATTATATAACAATAATACACGTATAGAATCTGAACACAATAATAATAACAACGGAAACAGCTAACAACAAAAGTTATATAATAATAATGGCGAGTTTCATTATGGTCTATAGTGAGATGATATTTATATAATCTGAACAACAGTAATAACACGTATAAATCTGAACACAATAATAATAACAACAGAAACAGCTAAACAACAAAAATTATATATTAAAAATAATAATGGTGGGTTACTTTAGGGTCAATAGTGTTGTGATATATATATATATATATATATATATATATATATATATATATATATATATATATATATATATATATATATATATATATATAGGAATCTGGACAACAATAATAACACGTATATAATATGAACACAATAATAATAACAGTAAACAGCTAAACAACAACAAATTAAGAACTAACACAGTTACCCGTCATAGTAGCTTCCCCAAGCGCGATCGAAATGACTGATAAGAGGATCCAACAAATTTCACACCACCTGAAACCTCATTACCTTCTCTCATAAGTCTGGGAATACAGCTGTGGTAGCTGTAAAGAGAAGGAAGTGCCCTTTTGAAAAAGATGTTCGCGGAACGAGTGGATGTCGGAATTCGAAACTCGAGAAGAGAGAGAAGACGAGGGCAGTCTAGAGCACCGTTAACCATCTTATGAAGAATCAAGATGTCCGCCATCCTTCTTCTAGTCGCCAAATGTGGAAGGCCAAGGGAGATCCTCAGACAGTCAACAGGCGTCTCCAGGAACTGATAGCCAAGACGTAGTCCGATGAGCCTCAAGAATCTGATCTGCACCCGCTCAAGAGTATCAATACGCCCTGTCAGGTAGGGACACCAAACATCAGATGAAAATTCTAGGATCGGACGCACTAAGGTTTTGAACAGTGTTGTCAATGTAGTTGGGGATTGAAAGTCTTTCGATGTTCTGCATAGGAATCCCATTAGTGAATTGGCCTTGCTGCATATGCGTGAGATATGATTCCACGGACTGAGATCATGAGACATAACGACCCCAAGGTCCTTAAAACTGCAGACTTTATTTAGTGAGGAGCCGAAGAGAGTGTAGTTGAATACAGTGGGTGAGTCCAGCCGGGAGTACGTGAGTACAGCACTTTATCAGCATTCAGGTCCATCCCATTCCGCTGACACCAGGCTACGATATGATCCAAAGTATCCTGTAGTCGCTGACAGTCCTCAGGAGAGTTCACTTCGACAAATATCTTGATGTCATCAGCGAACATGAGACAACCCGTAGAGATGACTTCGCAAATATCATTAATGAAAAGACTGAAAAGGAGAGGAGCCAAATGCGAGCCTTGCGGAACACCAGACGGGGCTGGAAACATTTCAGAGTAAGAGCCGGCAAACTTCACAATCATTCCCCGATTAGTCAGGTAACTTGACAGCCACTCCAGTAGAGATCCCGTTATACCATAGCCTCTCAGTTTAGAAATGAGAAGATTGTGGTTGACTCTATCAAACGCCTTTGAGAAGTCGAGCAGTATGCAATCGACCTGCCTCCGCCTGGAAAATGCAGATGTGACATAGTTACATTGGTTCATTTTATGCACTGATATCCGTACATTTAAATTGTATGCTTTGATTATTCTCATAAAGACGCGTTGTTTCCTATCTAAGAATAAAGAAGAAATATAGATTTGTTTCCCCACCCGCTATGATTGTGAGACACTGAAACAAAGCTAGCCTTCTCTTCTTCCAAGGTGATACGACTTACATGTAGAACCCGCTATCCCTCATAATGGGATCTTGACAGGATGTGTCAACCACAACCAATTTCACCCTGGATCCTGAAAATCCTATCATTCCTGAAGGAAGCGCAACGTTCCTTTTAGTGCACTAAGAGTAAGGTCTTTTAAGTGCAAATTAGGATTTCTCAATATCTTGTCCTAAGTGAAAAACCCTGTTGCTAAATATCCTATTCCTGTTCAGGAAAGGATAAAAATGGATGAATAAATATGAATTAAGTAGAAAAGAGTTAATTATTTAAAGCAAAGTTGGTATTACAGATGGACTTTAATTTCTACATTAAGTTTTTAATATCACATTAAATACAATACATAGATAGATAGACAACTCAGCCAGAACGATAGCAGATAATGTCACAAGTAGGTCAGCCAGGTATTGTGAAGGCAGATATGTCGGTGTTGCAGTAATAACTGTGTCACGCCGCGGACATACTGCGAACAATGCTGATCGTTATCAGATCTGATTTCATGAATGTTAATTGAACAATTTATTGTGTTACTGTCAAAGCAAGATTATACTCGTATTACGGAGATATATGTTGGTTTTATTCTCTAATCGCGTACAACCGACGTACCATGCACAAAAGCCAACTGTTATTTATCTAATTATTTGATTTATATAATTTTCAGCAAAGGTTGTTCTTGTTTAAAGATTTTGGAAATTAGCAATATGTGTTACAAAAATGTCTAAGAAAACTACATTTTGGAAACTGGATTCTAGTGTCTTCTTCAGGTATACAAACCAAAGGGATAAGGTTAAGTATGCACGAAACAAGTAAAAAAACATGTTGATTAATCACACCAAATTTGTGAATAAGAATAAAAAAGTTGATGAAAAGTAAAAGATATGCCACGTTATTTGCCTCCAAATATCAAAGTCAATAGGTACATCCTTTAAATCTCATCACACAAAACAGAACTACCTCCATGTACCATAGTGCGCTCTTTTGCAGGAACGTAGCCAGGAATACATTTGGAGGGGAGAGGGGTCCAGACAAATTTTTCTCTTAGTGGACAGAGAGTAAGGCTCCATTTTGTTCCTTATAAAGTATTTGACGCGCTTCTTTGTTAAGAACGATTTTTCAGCAGTAAATGTCAGTAATAGTATTTAAATAATAATAATCGTTTACTAAAATAGTAATTGAAAAAATTGAAAATTGGGGGGTCCGGACCACTTGAACCCTCTTGCTGGCTGCGTCCTTGTTCTTTTGGCGTTAAAACTGCTGCAACACACAATCACACACACCACAGGGGGTGAGTGGGTTTCGAGCAGGGGGTTCCGTGTTGCCTTATCGTACTTAGCAATACAGGCTAAATGTATTTAGAAACCTCCCGCCTCAAGGAGGAGTCAGAATTTACAAAAAATTCCCAGAATGTATTAAATTAGAATCCAATGATTAATTATTCAAAATAAATCTGAAAAATTTCTTTTCCAGTGCATTTTATAAGGGGGATTAATTTACATTATATAAATAACTAATAAAAATTTAAGATTAATATTTTATAAACTAAAATTTTTTATGTTTTATTACATGAATATATCATACTCATTGTGATTTCAATTAAGATAAAATTGACTTATATTCAAACTAACATTGATAAAACAACATAATGTGTTATATATCAATACAATGTTTTTAATTGTTATTGTAAACGCTTGCTTGAAAACAAAATAATGCATGGAATGATATTTCCATTTATTCAATTAGGGGTTTAATGGTTCATCCTCAGTTACTTTGTTTACATTACTGTGTATACAACCACAATACTGAACGATAACTATAAAAATCCACAACTCGCTTCTGACTGGCCATTTAGTCCTGAGGCACGTTAAGGTCTAAAAGTGCCGCTAAAAATTAACAACACTTTTAAGAAACTTTGTTTGTTTGCATATTTTTATTTACTAATCTTTGTTATAAAAGTTGGCGTTTTAGTAAGTGAAAACGTAAAACGAAGCTGAATTATTTATTTCAAGATAATTTATTTACCGCTAGAGTGTAAATTTTTGTTGTCACAATAGATTTATACACACAATTTATTTTGCAACGGAAATAAAGAAATTTTGGTTGTGGTTCTGTTTATAAATTATTTTAACCTATTTAACTATACAAATTGAGTAAAACGAAATGTTAACTTATTATAATGAACTATGCCATACTTAACGTTAA
This sequence comes from Homalodisca vitripennis, assembly GCF_021130785.1. Classification (NCBI taxonomy): domain Eukaryota; kingdom Metazoa; phylum Arthropoda; class Insecta; order Hemiptera; family Cicadellidae; genus Homalodisca; species Homalodisca vitripennis. Next base: position 229,095,763 of record NC_060207.1, read on the forward strand.
TGCAACTGCGGGGACGACCACACACAGAAGGTTGAGATGTACAGGTTAATGACCATTAACCTGTACATCTCTCCAGTGATTCTTAAAAGGTTATTTACTACAGTGTAGAAAAAGAACTAACTGAATACTATATAAATATAGGAACAAGAAAAAATAGTATTCACTTATTTGTTAATAAGGCACTTTCATGTTACTTATTCAAAATTGTTGTTAAATACCGCAGAGAAGCAAAATCCTTTTATATTACAATATGTTTACCAATTTACATACAAAGATAGTACAAAAAAGCATAACCTAGATGTTTATAGATCTTTATTGTAACAAGGCGATTCTCAAGGTGTTGAAGAGATACGTTTGTAATGCATGTTCAGTTTCATGGATATCTGTTTGATGTTTAGTTTAATAGTCTGCACCCTCTTGTCGATACTACGCACCGATTCTAATTGTGCTACTGGGAATAGTTATGATTAAATTTTAACTGGAAGCGTTAGAAAACATAACCTATAAATAGGTGAAGTGGTAGTCTCATTGTCTCATCATGTACACAGTTGAGTGCACTGCGATGTGATGGACACAATGTCTAAGCACGGTGGAGCAATCGAGTTTTCTACATAAAGTAGCCGTGGAAGGAAGGGTTGATTCAATTGAATTTTTGAGTTTAGCTCCAGTTCACCTTTCTTTTATTGCAGCGTCTGGTATCTGATACTTACCTGATTGGTATCTGATTGGTTATCAGACTTGTTGCTCCACCGTGCTTAGAGATCGTGTCTATCACATGGTAGTGCACTCAATTGTGTACCTGATGAGACAATGAGACTACCACTTCACTATATATAGTGAATATTATATCTCTGTATATAATAAATTATCTCTGATGTCGAAACGATGTCAATGTTTCGTTTTGAGCTTCCTCGTCGTCTACTTGCTTTGGATCTCTTCAGACGAACATGACTCCAGATTCCAGGAGTCAAGTCTGAGACAGTGCCAGATACCAAACGCTGCAATAAAAGGAAGATTAACTGGAGCTAAACTCAAAATTCTACATCGAGTTATTTCAGCCTCGCTCCAGTCAAGAGATGTTTAAATGAAACTCCTGACAATCTCTGAGTTAAGAAGACTCTTCACGGAGAGACTGAAACATCTCATGAGATTTACCGTGTTTGAAACTATTTTGTGCTGTATGAAAGATAAAGCATTGCTAATACAAATAATACATCAAGATATTACTGCCTCGATCGAGTCAAGAGATGTTTAAATGAAACTCCTGACAATCTCTGAGTTAAGAAGACTCTTCAAGGAGAGACTGAAACATCTCATGAGATTTACCGTGTTTGAAACTATTTTGTGCTGTATGAAAGATAAAGCATTACTAATACAAATAATACATCAAGATATTACTGCCTCGATCGAGTCAAGAGATGTTTAAATGAAACTCCTGACAATCTCTTGAGTTGAAATGTCTTCTCGGAGATATTGATATATTTCATGAGAGTTATTGTGTTAGAAATTGTATGCTGCGTTATGAAAGATAAAACATATAAGGTTTTTAATCCAAATAAATGATTCCAGCGAAATATGAAATTGGATTTGAAACTAATAATAACGAATTGTTTCATAATATTTAATGGAGATTAAACGCGAAATAGGATGAAAGAAAATTACAGCACACATAAAATTTTTCATGTAATAGGGCTTGTATATATATATATATATATATATATATATATAAAATTATCATAATTATAAATTCTGCATTCAGTGTAAAAGCATACAATTTTGTGACGGGAGTTAATTACTACTCATTAATATTTAGTGTATAATATTAGGTAGTAGTGAAACATAAATAGTTGTAACACATTATGTACTTATTTTCACCACATGTGACGTAAATCATTTATTAAAAATCACAACCAAATATTCAAATATTTGACGACTCAGTTAAAATGTATAATTACAATTTCTAAAACAAATCCTTATTTCGTGCATCTTACGGTTCCGCTCTCTTGATTATATATCCCCTGCGTACTTGTTTTAGTTCGGGAAATATCTTGAAAGCCGCGGGTAACAGCTAGTAATGTGTATATTGGGGAATATGTTTGGGTATTTCACTATTTTAACTTTGGCGCTGCTGAGCTAAAAAATATAGGAAAGAAGAAGGTGTGCTACACTACCTATAATGTCTTGGTTAACGATAGATGGATAGAGTATTCATTTTAACCGCATTATTATTTATATATTCATAGTGAATAATTTTTGTACAAATCTTAAACTCTTTCTAAACAGTTTTATCAACATTAATTTGTCTATACATTAATTACATGTATGTAAAAAGTACTCAATAAAGTCATCTGTAGTAATACTTACTCTTAGAAACTTTTGAAACATCATTGTCAGCAGTGATGACTCTAATTGTACATTTCCTGAGGTTATGGCATATTATTTCAACAGCCATTCATTAAGTTAGGTTAAAAAGTTTTTCATAAAATGTTTAAAAAACAATTACTAACGCTTGTATATTAATATATTTTGCATATAACATCAAACAACATCAATGAATTTATTAATTATTTATAATAATTATTTTGCAAGATACTCACATATCACTAACCTCAACATCACTGAAGTTATTGATTATTTATAATAATTATTTTTCAGGATAATAACAGATCACATGATAATTAGCCTGCAACCACAACATCACTGAAGTTGTTCATTGTTTATAATAATTATTTTTCAGGATAATAACAGGTCACATGATAATTAGCCTGCAACCTCAACATCACTGAAGTTGTTGATTGTTTATAATAATTATTTTTCAGGATAATAACAGGTCACATGATAATTAGCCTGTAACCTCAACCTCACTGAAGTTATTGATTATTTATAATAATTATTTTTCATGATACTCACAGGTCACAGATCAATGACGTCAACATCACTGAAGTTATTGATTATTTATAATAATTATTTTGCAAGATACTAACAGGCCAAACGAAAATTACCCTGCAACCAACTACCTCAGTATCACATACGTTAATGATTATTTATAATATTTATTTTGCAGATGAAGTATGATAAACACATATTAGTTACAATACGTTATTCACACTTATTACATTAAGTGTCTTTTAAAGCGGTTACATTAATCCATTGCGTTAATTAGTAGCATCGCTGCAGTTGCGAAAATTGATATAACTATGTTGGTAAAAACATTAAAGAAATACAGTATGAAATAAAGATGTTTTGGTTATATGTACTTGTAGTGTAAAAAGCTTAATATTTAATGCAGACAATATTTCGTATCATATAAAATTATGTTAGAGAGAGAAAGCCTACTTCCTTTATCCAGAAAATACACCCTGTTCGGTGTGTAGGATTCTACAATTGAATTCTTTGCATAAATCTTATCAGCCCTGTTTCACTTCCGGTCGAACTAACAATTCTACTCTTTCAATGCGAATTATAAATAGCAACATGCATTTATTTTGAATTCAAAATGTTGAATTTTATTCTTTATAGCATATTTTATAATAGTTAAACTGTTTAACACGTTTTAAAAATTAAATCAGACATGCATTTTTATAAATAGATTTCGTCACTTTATGAGTAAGAAAAGGAACTCCTTTAATTTTCACATGCTGACAATCCTCGTGCAGTTTCTGTTTCAGGAAACTGTAAATGATGACAACTCAAATATTATAAAAAACATTCATATAAAATATACTTAAGATTTGAACAGAATTTGTGTTTACTACAATCTTTATTTTACTCTATAACGTTGCCCCTATAAGGAAACATATTCGTCATAAAAACCCCGACTAAGTAGTATAAATAAGGAAAGTAAAAACTTTACAAACATCACTGGAATAATGCATTGACAATGGGAGATACCGTCTTATCTAAATAATATTCTAAGAGGCCTCTAAACAGGGATGTAAACAACCCTAACATGAGCAGTGACATGTTTATATAACCTCTGGGTAAATGGTGGTCGTTGAAAGAAAATCCCACCTCTGCATAGTATTACACATCGTTACTTCACTTCATAATACAAGGGGTTCTGAAATATACCTCACTCAAAATCCTGAGACAAACAAAATTCTCCTCTGATGTTCGAAATAATTCTTGATTATAAAAATACATCACAATCTCTGTTCTGATTTTTTACTCGCTGCTCCTGGACATATTTGAACGTCGTCCTGACAACCCCAATTGAAAGAAAAAACTTTCATAGCTTCAATGAGGTACTAGTAAGCCATAACATAGAGGAGAAAATTAATTTCATAATTTTCGATGTAAGTTTTATCCTCATTTGGTTATATGCGTCTTCAATAAGGTGAATAAGAGTTCCTCATTAGTTAACTCTACTGTCAAACTCATATATCAGTTTAATACATAATATTCAAATAATATAAGCTAAACCTCCTATAAAACTGAATCTACGTTTTAACATCGAAAGGCAAAACATAGAAATAAAATAAAAAAGCAAAATATTGTTTTTGAATTGTTGAAAAAAGACATGTAAAAACCTATTTAAACAGTTGTTTATTGTAATCCAGCGGCTAAAACATGAATTTTGATTTAAACTGAATCATTTGCTCCATTTACTGCCCTGATTTTTCAATTTTCGATCAATTCTTCCTTATTTAACATCCTTGATCTTTTTACGCCAGAGGTAAAGTCAGCTTAAAATCTACTTTATTCCACTTTGGAGATACACATTGTCTTTCGTATTTATTTATTTTCGTGGTCATCTCATCTGCTTTTCAAGTCAATATATATTTATTTACTTAATTCTAATTTCTTCACTCCCTGTCATACAGGAATTTTTCCGCGTCAATTTCACCCAAAGTTCAGTTTTACCCCACATTCAGATTCACCCCACTCAGTTTCATCCACCTCACATTCAATTTCACCCCACGTTAATTTTCTACCCATCTTCAGATTCACCCGAGGCTTCTGAATAACACGGGTCTAGTTATATAAGCGCACTTATGTTATGGTCCTCAATTTTGAAAGGAAATAATTAGTTAGTTTTAAGGAAAAAATACGAAAAGTCCACGAGGTTTTATGTTTATTGGATCATTGTTTGATACAATTTTTCGAGTGTACTTAAGTTGTCATTTTTTTATTTTGTAAGTAGTTTGAAAAAATTTAATGGTTTTCGTTTGGAAGCTTCTTAACCTTTCTTTGATTTCTCAAAGAACGGCGAGTTCAGTCTTCCTTTGATACTCGATTAACAAAAAAAATCTTTATTTAAGAAATATTAATTCCTGTTTTATTTTGTAAGTTTGAAAAAAATAGTAGATATTTTCAAACAGCCTCTTCGCCTTTTCACTGTTTGAGCGAATTAAAGAAATACTGTGTCATAACAAATATTTTAGTGACTGTCAGTATTTTGAAATTATACAATTAAACCCCTGTAAACTTTATTTAGATCGAAATTCTACTGATTCTACTATCCTCAGTAATGCTCATAATCTACATAAAATAAGATAATTAATATTCAAGGGAAAAAGCTTAGGGGTCAGGGGTAGACCGATTGTTTTTCACTTAAGTGACAACGAACTATAAGTCAAAGTAAGAGTTTTAATTCAATACTACACCAATAATCCTGGTTTCATTAGTAAATACAGTTAAACCTGAAGTAGTTTGCGGTATAGAATTATTTTTATAAAAAGTGATCAACACAAAGAAAAGGTTTTTCGCAAAATAAAATTTTACATTGACCACATTGAGTATTCGTCCTAGATTCTATAGTAAGAGCCATTCATATCTCTGTGGGAGCAGTAACACTCTAAAGTCGTCTAATGCCAAGTAAAAATAACAGCGATTAAGGTTACAGACTGGGGTTCTCTCACCTTTAGCACAAACGGAAGCACCAACATTTCTTAAAGAAGTTTCCTCCCATAAATCTCTTTTTGTGTCGTGTTTTCTTTCCGGTTGAGCGAACATTTATTCTCGAGTATCATAAGTAAAGATAAAAGTTACTTAGACATTTCTTAAAACCACTAGTCGATCTTCAATTTAGAATTCATGTTCTTAACTGTGAACAAATAAAACACATTTAATTTATAAATTTACTCTAATTATTAATTTTTTCGTCTCACATTTAAATTGTATTAAAAATAAATAGCATTAAAATTAAAAATTATCACACTTTAAGTAAATGTTATAAAATAAATTTATCACACTAAAATCCAGTTACAAAATTATTTTGGGAGAACCTGTGACTTCACGGTTGGATTTTGAATCTAATTTAGATACTCGGAATTTAAATCCAATATGTATCTCCCGTACTTTTTGTCACTACATTCGACCTTGTGATCTTCTTTTCCCTCTATTCTAATGTGATTCTCGCACAGGCCAGTGGCTCACGAGGAAAGCTAAAAAAGTGGATAGGCCTCTCCTTAAAAATAATTAAAAGGTGGCAAAACATTTTCCTTGGTTATTTTGTTAATCTACGTATGAAGTTTATAACAAATTGAATACGTTGCTCAGGTTACGTATTCTTAGATAAAATTCATGTAGACTAAAATTTGAGCCACCTTAGTTGAATATTAAGTCACATGGAAGTAGGTTCATCCCCTTTTGATTCAACCAAGCAACATACTGTTGAATAATATCAAATCCTTTTCAAATGTTTTAAAATTCAAGTAATTTTTGTTACTATTTTTAACGTTTTGACTAGTGAAAAAGAATATATTTACAGGAGGAGTAATATACTTTAAGGGTTTTTATTACTCATAATTAATAGTTTAAATGTGAGGAACACGTCTACCAGAACTTTAAGTCTGAAACTAAACACTGAATAAGTGGCTCTCGGTCATGTATTAATTGTAAGTAAAATGCACCTAGACTAACATTTGAGCAAATTTAGTTTATTATTAAGTGACATGAAAGTCAATGCATTCCTTTTTGGTTCATTCAAACATTATATTGTTGAAGAATATCCGATCCTTTTCAACTGTTTAATAATTAAAGTATTTTTAAACGTTTTTGGCTAGTGGAAAAAATATCTTGACAGAGGATAATATATTTTAGCAGTTTTTATTACTTATATTTAATGGTTTAAATCAGTATTTGTGGAAATTTGTGGAACACGTAGACCAATACTTTAAGTCTAAACCTTTGTACATTTTATTATCACAAGGAAATAACAGTGCAATCTATTGTTTCGTTACGCTTGAATATTTACCATTAAAGTACAATTTTATACTTTAAAGGCAAATTGTTGAAATTAACTGTATAAAAGCGAATCCAAGCAAATAAATTTTGGGGTTTATCCAGGGGAGTTACACTTGGACCTTTACTTTTCTTAATCTATACAAATGATATAGGGAAAGATCATTCTTAATAATGGGTACGTTATACTTGTACGCAGACGATTACAGTAGCGTTATTTGATGGTCATATGTGGGAGGAAGTCTATAGGAATGCTGAGCGAGGACTTCACACCATTAAACAGTGGTTTGACAGTAATCGACTGACTGTAAATATATGCAAGACGAAGCACATGGCTGTGTCCCTGCGCGCAACGCGCGACCCAGTGGGTCTACAGCTGAAGATGCACAATGGGCAGTGCGGTGGCCGCCTGATACCCTGTCAGTGTAATAGTATCGAACGTGTTAGTACTTTCAAATATCTTGGAGTAAATGTTTGATAATAGACTCGCTTGGGCAGCACCATGTTAGCTATATCAATAGCAAACTACGGAAAATGCATTTATATGTTCGTTACATTATCACGTGTGCTAAATTTTCCGCCATATCAAAATTGTTTATTACGCATATATGTTTCAATCGATCCTTCAGTATGGAATCATTGCGTGGGGAGGGGCTTCTAATACAGTAATAAAAACCATTACAAATTACTCAAAAGTCTATTATGAAAGCTGGTCTCAAAAAACCAAGGAGGTTCCCATCAGAAAATTTTGTTCTCGTTTATTTTATGATTCTTGATATTAGACAAACTATTCCTAAAAGTTTTGATTTTGTACGGTTTCAAACATAAATTTTCATTTTTAGAGAAAGTGGAACATGCATACAGCACAAGGCATAGATTGAATATTGGTATCGCCACAGCACGTTATACTAAGTCTATAAATAAAACAAATTTCTTTCTACGTTCTACACATAATCTACCAAAATTTACCATTGGAACTGAGAGAAAAATTGGAACATTAAAGTCGAAGCGTACAAAAAGAAGTGAATGAACTGGTTAATTGCATTGGAGGAGTGGTGCAAACGCTATACTCACTTCTATCTACTCTGAGTGATCTGTTCGTGCCGAGTGATAAATTACTGCGATGATATTTATATATAGTTTGTGAATACCTTGGTGACGGACATGTGCGAGCATTCTTAATTATCTCTCTATCTGTCTGTGTGTGTGTGTGTGTGTGTGTGTGTGTGTGTGTGTGTGTGTGTGTGTGTGTGTGTGTGTGTGTGTGTGTGTGTGTGCGCGTGTGTGTGTGCGCGTGTGTGTGTGCGTGTTGTGTGCGCGTGGTGTGTGTGTGTGTGCGTCGTGTGTGTCGACAACAATAAAATGATTCGTTTCTGTTTATCTTTTTGTTTTTCTTTTCTTTTCCTTTTTTATAGGTCTTAAAAAATAAGGTTTCTTGGGCACTCTTTAAGGCATATCCCGTATGTTGTCTTACTTCTTATAGCCATAATAATAATAATAATAATAATAATAATAATCTCTTTATTGCAATTTTTAAAAACAATTTAACATTGTATCGCAATCATCATAAACAAAAATAAATAGTCCCAAACTATACCTTCACACACATTCACACTTACAATTCATACATTCGCTCAGGCACATTCAAACTGACTCCAGATCCAAAGCAAACATATACAAAACTGATTATTTAAATACTGTGCAAATTTAGACCTCCCAGCGGCTCATCATGAATTCATCGACAGAATAAAACGCTTTTGACATCAAAAGGCATTTGAGACGGAGTTTTTAATTGATTTTGATTGATGGAATTTTTTATACTCTCAGGGAGCTTGTTGATGAGTCTGACACCAACTTGTTGCGGGAGGTGTTGTGATTACGTCAATCTGTATTGACTAGTTCGAAAATTGTCCCTGCCTCTTGTCCCCATATTGGTGAAACGTCACCGCCACGAACCAAATCACACTTTGATTTGCAGTACGTGATCACCTCAAGAATGTAGAGGCAGGGCAAAAGTCAGCAACCCCAGCTCCCTGAAAGATTCCCTACACGACTCTCTATAATTCAGCTTTGCAATGATTCTGATTGCTTTTTTTTGGAGCTTGAAAACTCTTTCCATTTTGTTTCTGGCACAACCTCCCCAGAGTCTCACTCCATACGCAAAGTGTGGGTGGATTAAGCCGAAATAGGCCATTTTTAAAACTCTGAGGGAACAAAACTTTGCTAAATGCCGCAAGGCATATATGCCTGAGGCTACTCTAGCACATACATTGTCCACATGATCAGCCCAGGGTCAGTCTCCTCTATCTAGGAAACATTCCAAAAACTTTGTGGAATCAGTTTCCTCTAAAAACGAACATCATCCACAAAACACAGCAGGGTGCGCTGTGTGATCATTTTGTCGAAGGCTTAAAATGTATGACATTTGTTTTAGACTCATTTGTTTTCAGGTTTATTTCAGCAAAAATGCTGAATGCATGCATTCAAATTCTATGAAAGAATTGATTTCCAGATCTTGGGTTGATTTGTTTTTGAGACAGAGAGTAGTGTTGTCAGCATACTGAACCAGCGTTCCATGCTGGATCACTGATTTCAATCTACAGACGTAAACTAGAAACAAGAGAGGCCCAAGGATGGGAGCCCTGAGGGACACCGTGGGTCATTTTAATTTTGTTTGAAACAACGTTCGAGATCTCCACGCACTGGTCTCGATCCTTGAGGTAAGAAGCGAGCCACAAAGTGCGAGAGCCCCCCGCACGCCGCATTTCTCCAACTGGTGCAACAGTGTCTCATGATGCACACAGTCAAAAGCTTTTGGATAGGTCGAGGAATATGCTAAGCACATGTTCTCGTCCTTCCATTCCATCGACAACATTGTCCAGGAGGTTGTTCACAGCATACACTGTAGATCTGTTTTTTCCTAAATCCATATTGTTCTGGATTCAGAATTTTGTTATTTTCTAAAAAGCTTGCAAGTCTTTCATAAAAAATCTTTTCAAAAATTTTGCTAAACACAGGCAGAATTGAGATTGGGCGATAGTTGCTTGCAAGGCAAGGATCGTCCTTTTTTTTGAAGATCGGGATGATGACTTTGGCCGTCTTCAGGAGAGACGGAAAAGTTCCCTTTTCCAAAGAAAAGTTTATCAGTTTTGTGAGTGGTCTCACTATGTGCCTGAAGCAACGTTTGAGAAGCCACACTGACATCCCGCTGGCATCACACGTTTTTTTTTGAGTTCAGCCCTTGTATCACACGTGCTACCTCCCCGCTCACACACAGGAGCCAAAGCCATGGATGCAACTGGTTCAACAGCATCTCCCCCGGCCGAACCGAGGTTCAGTGAACGCCGAGTTCACTTGTAGCAACGGAAGAGAAGAGAAGTACTTATTGAATTCGTCTGCTACTTGAGCTTGATTTTCAACAATTTTGTCTTCAATTCTGCTTGCAATTTCTTTGGTGTTTTTGCTCAAATTTGTATCTCGAGATAAGTCGTTTATGATTTTCCATAAAACTTCATATACTAGAATTTGTTACATCTTTGTCATGTCGTTCCATTATCATAACTGATTAAATTATTACTTTTTACACTGCTTGGATTTAGTTAATATGCATCCAAACAGAGTATGTTTACTATTTAGTTATCTTTAGTTATCTTTAAATCATACTACAATTGTAATTTTGTTCTAATATTTACATTATATATTAGCATTATTGTGATTGCAAACTCGAGTGAAGATGGACTCGGTTCTCACACACAGGCTTTTGCCCATGTGGGTACCTTCTCTTGTATATTATTATCACATATTTGTATTATATGTAAATGAGATAAATAAATGAAAATGAAATGAAATGAAAGAAAATAGCGTTTTCCGTCTTATCCCAAGCCATAAAAAGGAATTTAAATATATAGGTATTTCCAAAGAAAATTCTTGACCTTAAGTCTTTCGCATGACTAAATTATTGATAGTTTAAATATAAATTTAAATTTAAACCGACTTCAAAACTTTATTTAGTGGACAAATCTCTATTAGCCTCATACGTTCGATTCACGTAGCTGTGCACAGATCTGATGCCACTGAGTAGCTTTGGAAATTTATTTTTAGGATCATAAATATCTCTTCATAATATATTTTTGGCTTATTTTCTGGTTTTGAGGATTGGAGATATTTTTCCCTTGCCCTTTTATGCATTGTTTTAACACAAAATATCTTCTATGCACTTTCGCTAACTTCCGGTACTAAGTTATGAACTGCACATTAAAAAACCCAACAAGTCAAAGATAGAAGGAAATACTGATGGTTAAAAAGGAAAACAATAATAAACATCAAATTAAATTATGCATTAAAATTTATTACAATAATTATACAAGACGCGACGAGTTCTACCGGTAACTACTATGTGAGTACTTATAACTATCAGCGTATACCACATACTCGTTGTTATATTATACATGATTGTAACGTGTCTATAGTAAGGTTATCTTCTATAAACAAATCACAACTATTTTTGTTTTAGTATAAGAGCGAATTTAATTGTGTTCTGAACTAATAACCCTTTATTTTAAGAATGCACAAGTTCCAATGGAATTCAATAATTAAACTCAGTATAAAATAATAGTAATTTTAATAAAATTTAAAAATCAATAATACAGCAACGCCAAGCTATCTTTTTTACTTAGAATTTATTCTCAATTATTTCATGTTTTTAACCATCAAAAGTTCACAAGTCCAGTCTTAAAACTAACAATCAATCAATCATTCAATAATTGTGTCCTTCAAGTTCTCAGTGCTAATGTTTTCAACACAAACTCAAAATAAAAAATCTTCATTAAACTTCAAAATAAAATAATCTTCTTATAATATAAAAATACAACAAAATAATAAAAATACGACTTCTTATCAAAATAAAAATCAAACAAATTAAGATAATATTAATATTTAATTTATGAACAAAGACAATGTCCAACCAGTTAAAGTCAAAATTGTATCAATTTCAAACTACTTATTTTCTGTAAATTTCCAATTTACAAATTATTGAATTATCTAGAATTATCCGCTATGGCTTTGAATGTTAAATTTAGGAACTTGTTAAAATATATATAGAATCTCAGAAGATTAAATAAATTTTCTTTTGCAGTAGATTATTCCTGATTAAACCAAATTGAACAGGAAAAGATCATCAAGTAATTTTCTATTTCAATATTAAATTCTAACTTTCACAGTACCCTCGCACATCTGCTGAAGACTTCTCCAAGTAACTAAAATGACTATTATAGATTAATTAATTCAAACTTGAGACTTTTAAATTTTTGAAAATAAATTTTAATCTTACAACTCAACAAACTCAACCTTCTTTCCCGAAAAATCAAAAACGGCAAGAGTAGGCTAAACCTTAATACGTCTACACTCTCTGAGCACACAGCAAAGAATCTCCTGAAAACGTGGTTGAAGCCACCGGAAGGATCTAGAAGTCCCTCCCACCATCTAATCAAGCTAACATTGGCCAATCAAAATTGAGCAACACAATGTCTGAGTTTGAATGGTACCTATCCAACCCAGACATGTAACCTGTGCTCAAATACCTACATACAAAAGGAAGCTTCTAGCATTCCTTGAACCCGAATTGACAAGAAATTCAGCACTGCTGGAAGGTTCACAATCTTACAATTCAATTACTATATATAAGTTTTACAATTCTCTTAATTAAAAATAAAATATTCCTATAAATAATTCAATAATATAGGAAGCATCCTATATCCTCCCTACCTTCAATGCTAGAAAGCAAGGCTTCTAGTAATAATACGGGCAAACTACTAACATCAATTAGCAAGGGGCTTTATTAATAATGAGGACAAACTACTAACATCAATTAGCAAGAGGCTTTAGTAATAATGAGGACAAACTACTAACATCAATTAGCAAGAGGCTTTAGACCTCACCTACCTTTTACCAGAAATAAAAAAAAAAAAAATTTTTTATACAAACATTCACCTTACAAAGTTCAACCTTGAATATCCCTTAAACCAAGCAGATCAAAGAATAATTTCTTCCTACAATATGTTTACTTACAATTACTTACAATATGTTTACCTAATCACCTACAATAAAAACAAGTTAAATTCAATTTAAGTTCAGAATATTTAAATTAGTACATCATCAATTAAGTTTACAGTTTAAAACACTAAGTTACTTCTCTAAACATTTATTCTATTGAAAACCATAATTTATTCTGTTAATATAATTACACTACATCAAAACAATCAATATTTTAGAATCACTATAATCTTGTTACCTAACAGACTCAGCTATATATAAATCAAATATTTACATTTAATGTTTGGTTAAGTCAAAACTGATGAACATATGTTTACAAACAAAGTTTAAAATGTAAACAAACAAGAATTATTAATGAAAGTTAAATATATATACTATGTTTCTTAACATCAATTAGACTACTAAAATATTATTTATTGTTACAAATCTTTGAATTTTAAAACCTTAATTCTCCAAGTTTGTTTTGTACCTTAAAAGTACATAAAGTATAATAACCTATTTTGAATTTATTACAATTAAGTCAAAAGTTTTAAAGATCCTTAAAACTAATTATTTAATTATAACAAGTTTACTTTTACCAATCAATAAGATACTAGTCAGTGTATAAACAATTGATTAATTTTAAAATGAATTTAAGCAAATACAATGATCTAATATACAAATGATGCAAATACAATGATGTTTTATAATTTATTATCATTAAATCAAAATTTTAAAAGATCTTTAGAAGTAATTATTTAATTATTACAACTTTAGTTCAACAATCAATAAAATATTAGTCAGTACATAAACAATTGATTAATTTTGAAAATCATTTTAAGCAAATACAAAGACTCATATTTTTTACATAATTCATTAATTTAAATGTAAAGTAAGTATTCTAAAACTATATTTCGATGAATTTAGAAATGGAAAGTCTGTAGATAACGGTCCTGGTTATTGATCGAGAGCAGTTAACAATCTTATCTCGGTCCCTTTGTTTGTGAGGCCCGCTGATAACGACAGTCCCTTCCGAAGCAGGTTATTCTGCAGACTGCTCCTGGTTCCAGCTCGGTCATCTCCTTCACCTCGCTCACACCCCATGAACTTCGTTCCCTGGTTTTGAATTTGTCTCGTTCTCAGCAATGGTTCCATATGAAACATTTATTTAGAACCCTTTAAAAGTATATCTGTAAAGGTTAAATCATCAAATGTCCCCTTTTTACTCACTCAGTAGAATTCTTTGTATACCCCCAAAACGTTTAAGTTATTTCATAAATACATTTATTTCGTCAGTCAACAACTTCATCAATCCACAGCACAAATCTTTACCATAAGGAGCTTTCTACAACAATCATCTCTTCTCATCTTTAAACTGCGCAGTGCAGTGCTGATAAAATAATGTTCTTGCTCTAAAAATTTTTGTTAAATCATTGTGGTGCAAAAATTAATACAAGTTAAATTCTTTTTATTTTAATTTTAATCAGTGCTAGTTACTTGTTAAGTTATTATGGATAACCAATACAGGTAACAAATTATATATAAGCTGTATCCTTTTTCACTAATTATATTTTAATCTTAGTTTAGTGCTTATAATGAGGTAAATATCATGTTGTTCTTTCTCACTTTCACTGTGTAAACATTTACTCAGGGTTGTTGGAACATTTCATGTTATAGACCACAACCTGGGGTTTTCACACAACAAATACAGATTATTTTTCCATCCAAATTTGTTATTACAACAGGAAGGGTAGGACTCACATTCAACCAAATATATATAGTGTAGCTGTATGCGTAAAGTAAATACATATCTCATTGTACTTTCACTTCATATGGTAACATGTATGCAGATTTCATAAAACATTAGTAATATCTATAACTAATTGGTTTGTTCATAAAATCCCACATTATTACATACTCATTAATCGTACAAGTTTCAAGGTATTAAACACTCACAGTCCATGTCCAACCCAACGCACACATGTCTCATTGTACTTTCACTCATATGGGTAATATGTACGTAGATTTAATAATAAAACATTAGTAATATCTATAACTAATTGGTTTTGTTTATCAAATCTCACATTATCACATATTCATTAATAGTACAAGTTTTCATGTATTAAAGACTCACAGTCCATGTCCTACCCTGAAATTTACACCATACACTTTCTACACCTATATTCATTTTACCATCATTGTTTTAACCAGCTTCATGTTCATAGCTGTGAACTCGCTTATATATGTTTGCATCTCTCAAATCTTGCACCACAAAACTGACATCTGAAATTACGGCAATAATTTTGTAGGGTCCTTCGTAAATGGTATTAAACTTCTTTCTCTGAAAATTAACTTTACAAAACACAATATCACCCTTCTTAAATCTATCATTGTTACCATATTTACTTAGTTTCTGATTTTTCAAACATTGCTGCTTCAAATTTCTGACTGCATTGATTAATTTTATTTTTATTCTTTCCCCGTAATTCTTTATCTATTAATTCCTTCAGATTCCACCTCAAACTTAAACTATTATTTGGTTTATAATTAAACAACAGTTCAAACGGGGTTGATTTCACACTTTCATTTTAATGTATTATTTACTGATAATTGAATTTTTCCCCAAATCTTTAGCCCATCCTCTTTTATTTTCAGCATAATAAACAATTAAAACTTGATTTAAACTTCGTAGATAGACACTCCCCTATTAATTAAAAATAATTAGTATTCTTCATTAGTTAAACAAGTTGCGTTATCATCCACTATACATTCAGGTAATGAGTAATTATTAAGTAATACTATTTTCTAAGGCTCTTAAAACATTACCTGATGTCATTTCCCGCAGTGGAAGGCACCAAGTGAATTTATTTCATATCTTCTACAATAATCATTATATACTGATATCCATCTAAGATGTTCCACATTGACTACTACCTCTAATTTAATAAGTTGTCATAATCTTTTTCTTGACTCTACTGCCACAGAACGGTTTAGGATAAAACACCCCTAAATTTAAATTCAAACAACAGTTCGTCATTACTAAGTAGGTCCACCTTCAGCGACATCGTTCACTAATTAAAGTTCAGTACTGTTCACAAAAGTCACTTTATATTACAGTTTATTCCTAACACAATTATTTTGTATTAAAAAATAATTTATCAATTAATTTAATCTTCCTTAAAAGTTCACACAAACAACACCAATCACTGTTCAAATCTCCTTCATATTAACCGCTCAATTATACCCAGCAGAGTTGCGCAATTATGTAACGTGTCTATAGTAAGGTTATCTTCTATAAACAAATCACACTATTTTTGTTTTAGTATAAGAGCGATTAATTGTGTTCTGAACTAATAACCCTTTATTTTAAGAATGCACAAGTTCCAATGGAATTCAATAATTAAACTCAGTATAAAATAATAGTAATTTTAATAAAATTTAAAATCAATAATACAGCAACGCACGCCAAGCTATCTTTTTTACTTAGAATTTATTCTCAATTATTTCATGTTTTTAACCCATCAAAAGTTCACAAGTCCAGTCTTAAAACTAACAATCAATCAATCATTCAATAATTGTGTCCTTCAAGTTTCTCAGTGCTAATGTTTTCAACACAAACTCAAAATAAAAATCTTCATTAAACTTCAAAATAAAATAATCTTCTTATAATATAAAATACAACAAATAATAAAATACGACTTCTTCTCAAAATAAAAATCAAACAAATTAAGATAATATTAATATTTAATTTATGAACAAAGACAATGTCCAACCAGTTAAAGTCAAAATTGTATCAATTTCAAAACTACTTATTTTCTGTAAATTTCCAATTTACAAATTATTGAATTATCTAGAATTATCCGCTTGGCTTTGAATGTTAAATTTAGGAACTTGTTAAAATATATATAGAATCTCAGAAGATTAAATAAATTTTCTTTTGCAGTAGATTATTCCTGATTAAACCAAATTGAACAGGAAAAGATCATCAAGTAATTTTCTATTTCAATATTAAATTCTAACTTTCACAGTACCTCGCACATCTGCTGAAGACTTCTCCAAGTAACTAAAATGACTATTATAGATTAATTAATTCAAACTTGAGACTTTAAAATTTTGAAAATAAATTTTAATCTTACAACTCAACAAAACTCAACCTTCTTCCCGAAAAATCAAAACGGCAAGAGTAGGCTAAACCTTAATACGTCTACACTCTCTGAGCACACACAGCAAAGAATCTCCTGAAAACGTGGTTGAAGCCACCGGAAGGATCTAGAAAGTCCCTCCCACCATCTAATCAAGCTAACATTGGCCAATCAAAATGAGCAACACAATGTCTGAGTTGAATGGTACCTATCCAACCCAGACATGTAACCTGTGCTCAATACCTACATACAAAAGGAAGCTTCTAGCATTCCTTGAACCCGAATTGACAAGAAATTCAGCACTGCTGGAAGGTTCACAATCTTACAATTCAATTACTATATAAGTTTACAATTCTCTTAATTAAAAATTAAAAATATTCCTATAAATAATTCAATAATATAGGAAGCATCCTATAATGATATAACGAGTTTACTTCAACAGAGATAATGGAGATTCATCTCTCCGAAGTATTATCAGTAATGGCTTACTTTGCACACTTAGTTCAAGACTGCTTAAATTGCTCCGTTACCACAAAGTGTATGGATGGGCACCAGCTAGACCTATATATTTCTGGCTTCTTCCTATTATGTTTTAACTCTAACTAAAATGTAAGATCGTATAATCAGCGATGCAATATTGAAACAAAACACCAATAACAAGCACTCACATTTGTGAATCAATTTACAAAATTATTAATTTTCATCGTCTGTCAAATAATTTGTCAAAATGCTGCGATAGGGGTAAACACGACTGTGAACAGTTCCTTTTAGTAGGTTTTAGTAGGAAAATAGAAGTCAAATTCTATAATATAGAAGTAGAGAAACCGTAACAGTACAAATACAAACAATTAAAAACAAAACATATCCACCTACTCTAACCAACAACTCGACCAAATGGTAGCTACAAACATCACCGCCTGCTACTTTTGTACCCTTCCCACCCACAGCAGCAAGTTCCTCACCCACGCTCCGAAACATACAAAAATCGAAACTGCTATCACCGGAGAGACCGTCGCAAAGGCGAAACCAGATCAGTGAACGATCTATTCAAAATTGTGACTCCCCTTCCTATAGACCGTTCACTAAAATGATCAGACAGTGAAGCAGAAGATTATGTTCTGATAACTGAACGTAGAGTAGAACATGGAATTTACGTTGACCTTGAAGTGTCATAAGTAAACTGCTGAACATGAATTGACGTACTAATGACGTATAATATAACAAACAAACCAAAAACACTAATTCCGTAATTGTGAGCACGCTATCAAAAGCCAAGTACCCATCACGCCACAGTAGTTAAACTGTGGTAGTATAAAGTTTGGGTAAAACAGATTAACCATATCAGAATTGGCTCCGGACATTAAAATTTTATGGAAAGAGTTAGAGTATTTCATTGATTAGAAAATAACCCCTTCAATATCGTACAATACTTGTCAATACTGTCACTGCGATTCAAAATAGGATATATTTCTATATATGTATAAGAAGAGCTACATTACAATTTAAATTATAGGAGTTTACATTACAATTTGCTTAAAACTTTCTGCATTTATTCACTTACAAAACAATTTACAAACGATAATTAAAATTTTTCATGTCAATAACAATAAAAGGGGCACCGGCTTTTGAAACTTTTCAATCACACTGAAATTTTCAAAAATATGGAAAACTTATGATCCGATTAAAACCAAAAGTCTTGAACAAGATGGTTTAAAATGAACTGTGTTTGAGTATAACATTTTAGAACCTTAAAAAATTGTTATAAAATATCATCTTA
This sequence comes from Homalodisca vitripennis, assembly GCF_021130785.1. Lineage (NCBI taxonomy): Eukaryota > Metazoa > Arthropoda > Insecta > Hemiptera > Cicadellidae > Homalodisca > Homalodisca vitripennis. The sequence continues at coordinate 229,114,897 of NC_060207.1, forward strand.
AATTTTACTCTTGACCGCCTGTTTAAGAAAACTTGGCAGTGGTCACGTTGTGCGGCTCCTAATGTGTTGTGCGTGTAAATTTTCAACTATTTTTTCAGCGTTTAATTTATAATACAGAGATATAATTGAACAAGTTTTGTTATTAGTACCACGGTTGGCGCGGCGTGCCTGCTTGTTTGAACGGGCAACTGAGGCAGACTGCCGAGGTAACACCGCCCTTGTTGTCTGGTGATTTCACGTTATCGATTACCTAACACTATTTTCATTTTGAAACGGTAACTTTAACAAAAAAACATCGCGTTAGATCATCGAAAACAGGGCAGTCTGTGTGAATGAAGCCATGGTGATCGCTGATTGGCCAGACTGATCGGTGATTGGTTACGGTTCAGCCAATCACGATATAACTATCAGAGGGAAGATAGTTGCAGGGATGTCTTCAGAACTCTCCAAATCCTTCCATTGGCTGCCATTTACATCTGCGAGGTTGTTGCCTTTTCGACTACCCTCAACTTACCAAGAAATTCAAATGTGCATCAACACAACACCCGAAACCGTGATAATTTCAATCTCCCTGTACACCGAACCTCCAGATTTTCTAAGAAGCCGTCATATGCTGGATCCAGACTTTTTAACCTCCTTCCAGTGGACTTAAAATGCGGGAACCCGAAGACACTCAAGAGAAGACTTCAGAAGTGGATGCTTGAGGACCCTGTGTATAGCATTGAGGAGTTTGTAGCCCGCTGCGATAGAAGGCCAACAAGCTGAAGACATCAAAATCAAAAACTGTTTAAAGTTGTGACTTGAGAATTTTAAAATAATGTATCTTGTGACACCATTTCTAAGCTCAAAGCTTATGTAATAAAGTTTCTCTCTCTCTCTCTCTCTCTCTCTCTAACTCCACCCCTTCATTCACCTGCGGATGTGTATTACTGTTTCTACCAGTTTTTGTCTAACAGGACTGACGGCTCTCAACAGCGAGGCCGAAATATTTTAATAGCATTTTCCGATCTGTTTATGAACTGATGTTAAATATTTATCAAAGTTATTAAATTTATAAATTATTTAGAAAATTTAAAATTAAAGATTTTAAGTAAGCTTCATAAATTCAACCATACATGATTCTCGTGTCCATAAAAAGGGTCTTATATCTTTTCATAAATGAAAGTATTTGGCATAATAATTATTTGTATGATATGAGATAATGTTAAAAATGTTCTCATTGTATTCTACACTTGAATTTTTATTTTAAAAACTAGTATAATATAAAATGACGTTATTGAAACTGTACTTCTCGCATCTTGAATATACCGCGAACAGAAGATTCTCCAATAGAATATCTTTCCTGACATTAATCTTATCAGAGGCGATGTTTCATCTCCGGTTCGCTCAACAGTGTTGCTCTGTCCATAAATATCGACACATTGTGCATGTATTAATAATGTATTGTATTCATAGTGTAGTTTTAATAAGAGGTAATCGCATTAAATTAATAAAATGTATTATAAACTGGTAAACTAATACTGATAATTAAATAATAGTTTTTTTAGGTAAGCCTATAAATCGAAGAGGCTGGAAACGTTTAATTTTTGTCTGTCTGTCTGTTTATATGTATATCTGTTCGCATTGTATCGTGAGTACAAACTGACACATACATTGCATGAAGTTTCATTTCTATACAAGCAACATCGAGTTCGATGATGGTGTATGTCACTCCGGTTTTGGCTGAGCGTTATTGAATAGTTTTACATTGGTCTTATGGGCAACCATGATGGCAAAGAGAAAATCGCAGAGTAAATAAGAGTGAAAAAACCGAGTACAATCATAAGAGAATGTTACAAGTATATTTTAAAATTCTTTATACTCCAGTTTTGTTTAATTAATAAAAACTAACTATTATTAATCAATAGATTTTACTGGACTAGGCAAATGTAACAGTGAAAGTATACTTTTGAATAAGTAAATATTATTGATTTACATCTTGCAAGAAATATATTTACTTGTAAAGAAAGTTGTTCAAAACATTGTTTGTATATATATATATATATATATATATATATATATATATATATATATAGGCCTATATATTTTTTCCGATTAATTGTTTATTGAAATTAAGGCTATTGCCATTTATACAAATTTAATGTAAATAAAAGTCATTTGACAGGTATTTGGTCTTCTGATCATATGTTAGTTTGCTTATTTAAACGCATATGTATCAGATACGGCCAAATACAAAATAATTGAATCGTAAAAAGTGAGGGCTCTGTAGTGTAATGGTAGCACATTCACCCGGCAAGTGAGAGATTCGGGTTCGAGTCCCGGCGGAGCAAGTACTTTTTGCGATTCAATGTTATATATATATATATATATATATATATATATATATATATATATATACATATTGGATGAGAAAAGTAAACATTGCTATATTGTTTACAGCAATTAAGTATATTAAGTTTATGATTGAAAGGTTGTATTTATATAATTGATATGAATCGAGGTTTTTCAGCACCAAATGAATATATTCTTGACGTTTTAGAAATTACAAAATGAAGATACATTTGGAATTAATGTTATTGTTAAAAATCACCCAAAAAAGTTAACCAGAGTTTCAGCAGTATTTATTGCATTAGTTTGTCGGTTTTAAAATAAAACCTTTCTGTTTATAATAATGTATCCGTGTTACGTAGCAAAAGTTTGATATCGTTGATTACTGTAAAATTTCTCTATAGAATATATTAACATTGTAATCTATAAGGATACGATCAGATTAGTTTTACTCAAATAACTTTTACATACTTCTAAATTTTGATGTATTATTCTTGATAAGAATGTTAAGTTTAGCTCAAGTTCACCTTCCACTTAGTGCAGCGTCTGAAGGGGCGTCCGGGGTCCATTTTGGGTCAAAATTTCAATTTTTATTTTTTGACATTTTTGTATTCTTTGGAATCTTACAAGTAATTTGACATACCATACATACAATTTGGACGAGTGCAACCTTATGTAATTAATTTATTTGTAATGGTCTGCACTGTGTTTTTCGCTGGCAGGGGCGTCAGGGGCGAGGGACGTATGTTTATACAGGTACATACTACAGTTGTAATAATATAAGTACACATACTTGTGTTGGTAACACTGTTTGTTCTTTACTGTCATATGGTTCTTTCTCATTTGTTGTAATCTGTTATAACCAAAGTTTTCTGTGTTATTTGCTTTGTGAATTGTGTTATTTACACTTCCTGATGATAAAACTATTGGGGGAAAGGTAGGTTGACTCTTGAGGCTATAAATTAAATTTAATTATGGTACTTTGGGATTATACCGACCACACCAGTATGAAGAACACAAAAAAAATAGAAATTTATAGAAACAAACATGATAGAACGAAAAAACAACTCTTCAATTACAAAATTACAAACTTACAAGCATTTCCAGTATGTGATCGGTATTGTTTGTCGCTGTATCTTATCTTTCTCGAGAATACCTGATTACGGCAGGCCCGCGCGGCATCACGTGATTTGCACGGTACATCATTGCCTTTTCCATTACAATTCAATTTATATTCCTGATTAGCCCCTCTAGAATTTGATATTTTAAACTGATAGGTACTATCTCGAGGGATGTTTTTTCTTTCTTCGACATCAGCGCGGGGCAGCACCGAAGGTGCTGTCGAAGCCCGCGCTGATGGCCGGAGGCACTCGCATTTTGGGTGGCGGAATGTGATCAAGAATAAAAACAAGTTTTTGAGTGTTATTTTTTTAATAAAAAGTTTAGTTTGGTAAATGTTTGTTTTTGTTGAATTTTTGTGTTTGGAGAAATGTAGAGGTAAAACACGGAAGTACAACAAAGCGAATGCACCAGGCTGAACGGGCGGCGAGACTCTGCAATCACGTTATCTACTAGACGCTCGACTTTGACCTCCGTCTGAGGATGGGGAGGTGTTTGCGATAAGACAATTCCTGTTTTATATTGACGAAATTATTGTTCTACGCTAATCTAGTAATCAGTAGAATACGAAATGTGAAATAACGATTCATGTCTGGGTGTGGTCGGTATATAATCCCAAAGTACCTTAATTATATTATGGGCTGGCCATTAGAAGAAATTTTGACAGTCTGGAACATATGAAGAGGGCTGTTTGGGCGGAGTATTTCCATCTCATTTCAACAAATAAAGAACCAGCGCTCAGTTTGTGTCCGAAAACTGCTGATACGTGGTGCAAATACCAACAAGCTATCCAGAAGAAAGCAGCCTATGACCACAATAAACACTTCCACATTGCCCCTATAGTAATGGAACAGGTTAAACAAATTTTCAAGGACTTAGCTAACTCCACGCTGCTGGCGAAATGTCACTTTCATGGACAGACCCAAAATCCGGGCGAGTCGCTAAACAGTGTGGTGTGGTCGCGTATTCCAAAATCGACTTTAGTTATGAAAAGACCCTTGAGTTTTGTGTTTTACGAAGCCATTGCCTGTTTCAACAAAGGAAACATTGTTCATGTGAAGTAGTCAAGAAAGTAGGTATAATGCCAGGCAAAAACTGTGTTGAGGTTATGAAGCGATTCGACAGGATGCACATAAGGAAGGCGCAAAAGACGGTGGAATAGATTGAAAAGAAGTGTCGCCAGAAGCGGGAGGCAGCTAAAAGACGTCTGTAGGATATATATAGCAGGAGGATCCAGATAAACCCAGCCTATACAGCAGGAATGCACTGAGATACATGAGATACATTTTTTGTTTAGGTAATAGCCTAGAAAATGGAATTCCCGAAAAAACTTGTTTTTTTACACTTCGGTACCCATATCTTCCAAACTACTTCGAGATATTAGTATAGTTTTTGTTTTGTTTTGTTAACATTTCATGGTTTTTATTTACAGCACAGGAAATTTGGTTTTAAAACCTAAAACCAATTCTACATGGTTTCAAAGTCAAAATTTTCGAATAAAAAAAGTAAATTTTAGAAAAATGTGTTAAAATACCTAAAATAAAGTTATTTTAGAAATTCCTGTGCCATAAATACTCCTAAAAGACATACATAACAAAATTAAAAAAATTATAGTAGGTTACATCGTAAGGTTTTAGAGATACGTGTACCTTAAAATGACTAATTTAACATGCGCAGCATATGGCCCCCGGACGCCCCGTCTAAGGCTGTGACAGATTTGACTCCTGTAATTTGGAATCAACATCCATCTGAAGAGATCCAAAAGAATGAAAAAAGCTCAAAACGAACTCTCTAGATCGCTTCGACATCAGAGACACCTGGACTACAAACAAATTCAATCAAGATGAAGTGGTGATCAACCACTATAAAAAATTACTGGAAAGCTCAAAACATGCAGAAAATAAAATGTTATTGTATTCTACTTCCAGTTTTAAGCCGCAATTAGTCCACTTGATTTCGTAATTAGTCCAATCAAAATCAGTTATCGACTAACGGGTTAAACCATTCAAATGATCTCCTGATACCAAATATCGTGTCAATGGAAAATTGCCCTAACCAAATTAATCTGTCCTAATTTAAAAGGTAAACCACGAAAAGCGTGTAGTAACGTAACAGGATCGGTAGGTTATTTGAGTTAACCAATTCAGTGCAAACCTACACTCATTAACTTTATTGGATTTGATATCCAGTACACCAATTACAAATCGTTACGTTTCCACTGAAAGTCTATTTGACAAAAATAATAGATTGGAAGGAAACTATTATAAATTAATAGCGCGTAGATTTGTTCAGATATGTTAGCTGGAATTCAAATAATAATAATGGAATATTACAGCTTTAAAATAACGCATGGAGTTATTTCCTCTCCATTATTTTGTAGCCGGGGTCTGTGGGAAATGAAATCCCCAATGTATAAATGTATTAAGTAGTTTATCCATTAATCAACTCTTCGCTAATTAATTATTGTTTAGTAACTCCCATTTTCACATTTGGTTCTATGAATTGTTTTAATAAATATCGAGTATAAAAATAACTCACATAATAACATGCTCACTTATTAATTAGCCCCGTCAATTAATCTTTTACAAATTCTCTGCAGATCTGGTAGAATAAATATCAACATATGCATAGTTTAATCTTGCGTAAAAAGCTGTATTTTGTATTAATTTGCAATTTATAAAATTGGATTTCTGATTCGGTATTATTCTTTTTATAATATGCAGTATAAACCTTAAAATAGTCCATGTAAACATTTGGCAATGTTATTTAACCCACAAATATGAAGTTTTATTGTTTTTTTTTTTTAAATTTCCGACATAAATTAAAAATGCAATGTCATATAATATATTTTAATTAGAAACTTACATTGAAATTATAATTTAAAAACTGTGTATTGAAATTTACAAGTCATGGTTATTTGTTTTTAATCTGTGATATGTCAAAACTATTTGTTCAAATTATCTGGTCGTATGTGATGCATAGATTACAGATACTAGTGTATCGATTTATACCCAAGGACAGACCACCAGAAACCAAGATTACGGGTTTGAAACTATGTTAAAGTATTTATGAGAAAGCTGTCTGGTTCATCGTGTTTATAATTATTAGAATAGGTTTAATGTCTTTATGAATTACTAAGGGTTTACAATGAACCTCTTGACACAACGTTTGAGTCTTGTAGTTGTTTCGGAACCAATTAAGATAGTTTTTGCGGAGACTTCAGTCGATTAATCAATCTTCTCATGGCGTGGGGATGTGATGAGTATTACTACTACATTCTGTAGCTCCTGATAGAGTATCTTGTGTTAAGAGTTCTTATTAATTCTACAAAGAGAAGAGTTAAGTTCAGAGAAGAGGAGATCTAAAATTGAAGATTATAAAATTAATTAATTGTTTCTACAGGTAGCGCGGGCGTGACCATCACATGATTATTAATCTTATTAACTGACTTTTTTTCCTATTAATAGTAAAGTTTCCAATTGAAAAAAAGGAAAATGTTAACTACTTGATTGAATGATTGTTGTAATAAAGTGGGTGAACTCAACAGTGTGTATGCCTGATGGAGACTAAATATGTGGAGATTATAACTAACATTTTATTTTATGCCTCTTACATACAAACTTAGTTCAAAAGGTAAATATAAAAACGTCACCGATTTACGAACTATAAGTTTCAGTAAAAATATGAAATGTAAAGATGGAATATTCAGTGCAAAGAGCTAACTACCTGTCAAGCTCTGTAATTGTCTGAATTAGCGATCGTCTTAGTAAATACAATGTTCTCGTTGTTATACAAATTCCAGTATTTGTAACAGCTGCTGTATCTCCATAATTTATTGTTTTATAAAGAAGCATTTTTATTATGATATATTAATAAAGGATTTGTAATACGAATGAAAAGGTTTTATGCAAAACCCATAAACTAATGAGAGAGATTTTCAACAGAGCACGCAGTTTGGTGTCGATGTTTTCCAAGCTATTGGCACACAACAATGAATTACAATTAGTACCATCGCATCGCTTCATTTAAACACACACCGTTTTTACACAGTATATGTCGATTTTTATATTAAAGGTTTAGCAAGAAGGTATTGGATCAAATTGATATTGAGTTTAAAATTAAGTGAAACATGTTACATAATTTATAAGTAGTTCTCGAATTAGTTAACACATTATTGTATACATAGTATATATCTTATATCTTTAAATATTTAGCAGCTCAATTTGATTGAAAAACACAAATAAATCGGGTGTAAAATATTGGTTTTTTAAATAGAAAATAATGTCCTTCAAATTGATGAATACGTACCTAGGTTGTCAATAAGAAGAAAAAAATTAATTAGTAATTTCAAACAAAGTTATATACTTGATGAAATTATTAGTAATTTCAGAAAATATATTCTTTTGTTGTGAAATAAAGTGAATACTAGTAAAAACAGAAGCAACACACGTTCCAAAATTACATACAGAAAGAACACGTTACATTAGGCTTATTGGAAATTGTCAAGACGTGGTAACAACGCCAATGATCAAAGAAAGAAGACACGTTCCCAAATTACAGACGGAGAGAACACGGTATATTAGGCTTATTGGAAATTGTGAAGACGTGGTAACAACGCCAATGATCAAAGAAAGAAGACACGTTCCCAAATTACAGACGGAGAGAACACGGTATATTAGGCTTATTGGAAATTGTGAAGACGTGGTAACAACGCCAATGATCAAAGAAAGAAGACACGTTCCCAAATTACAGACGGAGAGAACACGGTATATTAGGCTTATTGGAAATTGTGAAGACGTGGTAACAACGCCAATGATCGAAGAAAGACACAACACACGTTCCCAAATTACAGACGGAGAGAACACGGTATATTAGGCTTATTGGAAATTGTGAAGACGTGGTAACAACGCCAATGATCAAAGAAAGAAGACACGTTCCCAAATTACAGACGGAGAGAACACGGTATATTAGGCTTATTGGAAATTGTGAAGACGTGGTAACAACGCCAATGATCAAAGAAAGAAGACACGTTCCCAAATTACAGACGGAGAGAACACGGTATATTAGGCTTATTGGAAATTGTGAAGACGTGGTAACAACGCCAATGATCAATAGAGACTAATCAATAGGCTCCCTGAGGGCATCAAACAACTCAATGAAACAAAACAATTCAAAACTCGACTAAAACATTTTCTTATGTCAAAGGCATTTTACTCAACTGATGAGTTCATGATGGGCCGCTGGGATGAAAATTTTTGAAATTAACAATAACCACGAAATCCCCGGTTCTGATACATGCAATGTAATATAATTCTTGTATGTATTTACCTTGACCAACATCATTTATCTGATGTACTTATTTACTTTATATAGTTATGTTGACGCATGCCATGCAATATTTTAATTGTTTCACGCAATAAAGAATATTATTATTATTATAATGATCGAAATCGGCTTGTTGATCAAATTAACTACCTCAGATGTGTTTCTTTATTATAGCAGTATTTTGTATTTACTTGATGCTATTTTAAATAATAAAACAAAATTCTTGTTTATTTTTTAAAGATCATATCGTCTTTTAATAAGGAAGGCCTACTTTTATATTAAAATCACATAAGTACAGCTATAATAGCCCGTAGGACGATGAAGGCAATAAAATGCTTTATACGAAGTTTAAACAAAATGAGCCCAACCAAAACTGACACTATGGAAAAAAATTAATTTATCTCAGACCGTTTCGAGTATTGGTCATTAAATTTAATGAAAAACTTCCGATTTGAAAGTTGTGTAAAAGTACCTCAGTATGTCGTAGATGAAACATACGTGTTTCCCATGTAACTCTATCAGTTTCGCATGACTGACACAGTCGATGACTGACACAGTCGATGACTGACACAGTCGATGACTGAAACAGTTGATGACTGACACAGTCGATGACTGACACAGTCGATGACTGACACAGTCAATGACTGACACAGTCGATGACTGACACAGTCGATGACTGACACAGTTGATGACTGACACAGTCGATGACTGACACAGTCGATGCTGTGTCTTACATTATATCGACCATCTTCCGCATTCCCTACAGTCTCCGATCACATGAACTATGTTCTATAAATTTGACATTCTATCAATTGTAAATATTTATAGACAATTACATATTGTATGAGAGGTATAAACATACGGAATTGCATATAATATAAGTAGGCTTCAACTTCATAAATAAATTCATGTATTCATAAATTAAGCAAATGTACTAACAGAACAAGAAAAGTAAATTACTGTATGTTTATATTTTATGCATATAATATTGCCCCTCGTTCAACACCCCACCTCTACTACTGCAATCATTGAGTAGTTCAATGGACTATATTTCATTTTGTATAAACACATTATTAATTTATATTATTTAACTTTTTATATGCAAGTTAGAAAATGAATTATGTATAAGCCTATGATATTACGTTACACCGTATTAACTTCTCATATATAATCTTACATTAATTACGTTGAAGCTTTAAGCCTTACCTTTAGAAATTTATCTTCTTCGACAACAATCTACCAATTTAGTTAGGCGGTTCACCTAATGTAGGTTATTATAATAACGATGCAACGAAAATAATAATCAACTAATATAACTTCTGTATTCGAATAAACACATGAAATGTTTGTGGTAAGATCACTGAATTCATTTTATTATTTCAATAACACATTAGGTGCACGAATACAAACGTTACAACATTTACAGGTGTGTATGCGTTAGCCCTGAAACAAGGAAACCCTAACAAGCCGTAAGCTATAATTGTAGGTTAACCATGCTTCCCTTTATGTGTATATAATAAAGCTTCTCTTTGTTAAATAATCTCTCTATTATCACTCGTTTTACATAATCAAATAAATTACATAAGCAACCCTTTCAACAGGTCCTCTAATTCGTAGAATTGTTATTATTACGGTATTGTCTGTTCATTGGTTCGTATTTATTTAAGGACAAAGCAGACTTACTCGTATTACCTACAATTTTAATTTATCAAAGGTTACAAAATTATGTAAGAAGAATGGTTTTATTTAAAAAGTAAGTGACCGTTTAAACTAATATAGTTTTTAGAATTAAGTAAATATTATAATGGGTTGAGAAAAGAGAATTCCTTTGTTTCATAAGTGTAGGTCGCAAGGGATCACTCAACCTCCAAATTTGAATACAACTCATCTCTTAATTACAATAAATGTTCAAGTGATTTAATCACAGCTTCAATCTTAATCAGACCCAAGAAAATGGCTGAAAACAAGTATGTGGAATGTTTTATTATGTATTTGAAACATGACTAAAAGAAGGCACATATTTTATTTCTAAAAATTTAATATTCTTATATTATATTAATTTTTATTTTTCTTCTATGTTATTATTTGTATTTCTCTTAGTTTCCTAAATTTCATGTCCTAGAATCATAAACCATAAAAACATGTTACTCATTGAAGCTACAACTAAAAAAATACTATAGAAGTATTTGTAGATATGAAATACTATCATCATGAAACTAGCCAATGGCACAGTGTAGTGGGTACAACCGTTATCGCAAGGTAACTGGATCAAGCAACGTCGAGCGTGGCTGCTTCTTGGATGGGTGACCGCTGACCGATCCTTGCAAGCAGCCTGCCTTCCGGGTCGTTGGTGGTGGTTCGGAAATCACCTTTAAGCCGTTGGTCCCCAGGTTAATTAAGTGTTAGAGAGGGCTTCTTAGCGCTAACGTTGCCTGGTAAAATAAGATATCTTTACTTTACTATGGCAGTCATCGCTGTGAAGGCAATGATCCATCTATTTGTACAGCGAGGCTGAAATATTTCAAGAGTATTGTTCTATAAGCAATTTTCGATGTGGACTAAACCGAAAAAGTCTGTTAGCTAGGACAATACCCACGTTCGTTTCAGAACTAACATTATCCGATAGAGTTATGTAATGATTTACAGAAATAAAATAATCAACCAAAAAGCAAGAAAATGTATTTTATTTGACACTTATTTTTATACCGCTGTATTATTATCACTAACTCTTTTACTTCTGAACTATTGTACAATAACTGTTAAGGTGCAATAAATGTAGTTATTGATTTCTCTGCGGCTTTATTTCGATACATATTAAGGAGTCGAACACCACAACCAGAGCACTATGGCGTCTGCCTCAGTCAACGAGTTAAACTAAACGAGTTAAACAAGTAACGAACACCTTCACTGTGGCTCTATACTGACCTATAACCTTTAGATCTCAAAATCAAAAGATTAATATCTTGGGTTCTTTTTGAACCAAGAGGTTCAAAAACATCATAAACCTAAGAGGTTGAATAACATAATATTCAAATCTCTTAGATTGTCTAATAATTTTTATCGTACAGACGGACTGACCTTTTGACTCCAAAACGAATAGCGTTCTTTCTTGATCAAGAGGAACCTGTGTTCATCTGAAAAGTATGTTTGCGTGCATATGTAAAAACCTTACCATTTTGTATATATGCCTCTGCATTTATATATTTGCAAAGGTTAAGTTGTCTCACACTTCTTTAAAATTTAAAAAGACAATAAAGAATGTATTCGACTTTTTAAGTTAGACTAGGGTCCGCGTCCGTTGCACACAAGACGTCATCCTGTCCGGATATAATGAGCGTTCGTTGTCATTCATCGAAATTTCTCAAGAGTATGTAGTAAGTTCCATGACGTACACGTTTCTTATACTAGTGGAATTTTATAGTATTATATACGTAATGAAAAACGGTACACGATATTTAACGTTTTTGTCATAAAATCGTATTCTAAAAACACATAGGTTACTCTTGACTAATGATGGCACGCTGCAACAGGCTTATGTGTAAATAAATTATGCGTTTGTTGTGTATTGCTTATTCTACAAGTCAAAAAAAATAATTTTATTCGCACCGTTAACCGCCACTGACCACTTCGAGCAAAAACCTGATTTGCTACGAAAGAGCTTCAGGGTGAATGGTGATCTAATAGGAAGAGGAATCTTTTCTATATTTACTTGTATATTCTATTACTAAATATTATATTGTGTTTGATCTATTGTTTCAAAATTGTATTGTAATCGGATGTAGTAACACAGGATCGGCGTCTGACAGTATTCGCCGTCCTTATATTATGTATATGAGCCGCTCAGATAACTCGAACGTGAATGAATGGACAAGGCCGAGTAATATCCGATTATTGCATAACCGAATCCATCAATCGGATTCCGTTTCTAACGTTGAATCGTTACCATAGAATCAGTTCAGGGCAGAGACAAAAGCTACCGGGATCCACGCTGAATGGAGCTCATCTCTCAGCGTTGTGTGTTTCCAATGGACTGCGTCACATTTGTACGGTTCATTAAGTTTGGGTAACGAAATTACGTAATGGCGTTAGGTACATTCTTGGGCATCAGTTCCATAATAGTTGACAATATACAGGTCGATTAAATATAAACGTGTCTAAGACATATGCAAATTATTAAAAAGTTAAATTTGATTTAAATATATAATGGAAACAAGAAAACCCAATAATAATATTTTTATTTTAGAAATAATCCACATTATTTATTCTTAATATGAAACAAACTCCTACAATTCAATTAAACTAATCAATATACGTTTGATACTTTGTCCGGAAATACAGTCTCAAAAATGTGCAATAACTTAAGAAGTACTGCAATATTGTAATATTTAGTAAAGAAGAACTTTGGGATTAAGCAATATATTTTTTATAAAAGAAAACATTTTTAAATGACACACATTGATGACCACAGCTAACGCCAGTGTTCACTTTTAAAACAGAAACAAAAATATCTACTTGGAAAAAAATAATAACTTTAGAGTAGATTGTGTCAATGTTGCATATATACACTTTTAAAATAAATTTATGAAACAGTGATCAATAATAGACTTCTTCTATGACTATTTTTAAACAGTTTGTAGTAGTGCAAAACTCTAAATGCGAAACTTACTTGTTTTTACACGACTTTTTATACTTTGCATAAGATGACCCTACTTTGCCCCCTAAATATGTTGAGCTATGGGAGTTTATTTTTGTCCCGAAATTAATATTTGTTAGACATATTTTAACATATCACAAAACATTATTGCGTATGGTAGTTTAAACTAAAAAAAATACCACTGGGCACAGCAAAAACCAATGTGTCAATTACATCTGGGCAACCCTATGGATGTCCAGGAGCGGCACATCACTAACTGCAAATGTTGAGATTCTGGGGTTCATGGGCAATTCGATAGGTCTAGTCTACTGTGGGAGATGACTCTTGGAGGTGGTGGGGTTTGTTCCCTAACCTCAGAGGTTCTTGTTAGCCTCAACAAGGGTGTGCCACCCCCTGCCTGCTTTGACTGGAGAGGCTGGTTCAGAACTGGCCACCCCTTCTTCCGGGGAGACATGACTTTGAGATGTAGTGCCCTAATTCTTCCTCATGGATCTCGATAGGAGGCGGCCCCTACTCCCTAACCTTACCCATCCTGAATATCCTGTCACTCCGGAAGCAGCGCAAAGGTTCTTACAGGACTAAGTGCAATTTAACAGCTTCTTGTCTTAAGGGAATAAAAAAATAAAGAAAAAATTTACAAGGTTTCAGGACATCGAGAAGGTGTCTAGAAGATATTTAGCATTCTAAAAAGCAGTGTTACCAATCACACGCCGAAAATTAACATATTCCTTAATACGGGTTTGGATCAGAACAAATTCCTGAGAGTATAAAATCTTGTAATTTATATTCCTAATCAACAAAGAATTAATATTGTACGGAAGTGATCTTTATTAAAACAATGGTCTCCACTTAACTTTAATTATTTTCTAAAGAATTTCTTTGTTTTCTTTAGGTAATTAGAAACTTTGATGAGCAATGAAGCGGGAATTTTCAGAGCTGCAAAGGCAAGACAACTTTTACAATTAAGTTTTATTGAGGAAGTTTCGAGCGGTGAAACCTCATAAACATAAGAATTCATTACTCCGCTGCTGAAATGGTTTGTGTGTTTTGTCCCTGTTTATTGACATTGGCTAGCAATATCCAGCATTGTTCATGTTATCTTAGAGAAAACTGATATTTTATAAGGTTATTTAAAGAACGGAACTACCTTTATGCTGAAATTTAAATAGTAATATATAAAAAATAGAAATAAAATAGTTAATGTGAAAAAAATTTTTAATTTTCCTTTAAAATTAAATAACACTATTAGCAGTAAAAACATGTTCTTCTAGTTTAAATTCATTTTATATTTTTCATTAAATTTTATGTTAGTTAAAAAGCATAAATAAAAAGTGGATGTCGAAAAGAAAGATAGTTTTAGTATTGTTTTGTGAATTTATCTGCGTTTTCACTCAGACAACTTATAAATTACCTTCACATAGAGTTTTCTATAAATCGAACCATTCGTAGTTGATCTCTATAGTTTGGCCTAAACTGAATAGATATCGAACTTTAAACTCTCATCACCATGTTTAGAGTACCAGAATTTGTGGCGTTTTATTGAAATAAAAAGATTAACAAACAAATTCATGAGCGAAATATCACTATACAACGTATAGTTATTAACCCTTCAAATAAAAATTTTGGAATAATAAAAGTGTCTTTTTAGTAGTTACCCTTTTTAAAATTTGTAAGAGGTGAACATTTAATTTAAACTATTAGAGTTGTTGGACCATAAATAAACAAGGTTAATTAGCAGTTGCAACGTTGTGGATAATACTAATAACCCTCTTCATATGTGGTATAAAGAAGAGATTGAATATCACGTAATAGTCACATTCAATTGTTGGATATAAACCATCATAGAATACATTCCACTCTATGTAGAATAAAGTTTTATCCACAATTTAAGTCTACGGATAAAATATTTCTCAAGATATGTCGTCACAAGAAACATTTATTAGGTTCAGTTTTAGTTTTTATACTTAGGTTAAAATTAAAAAAGTTACAGTGAGAAAGGATGGGTACACTAGATGCACTAAAATTAAACCTTGTCACCCATGTTTGACATTTCTTCTTCATTCCATTATTTTTTAGTTTTACTCCTCGATAAAAATGTCACACGCTCAAATCACACATGCCTGTACCTAGTTATTATACAAATGTATTTATTCTGCTGTTTTCTCGTTGCAATAATTACCCATACATTTTGGATACTTACTTATACGGTTGAAAATTTTCGCCACCGCTCAACCAAATACCTTGAATTAACCTCCATCGAACTCAGTATTTCCCATATAGAAATTAAGTTTATGCAACATTTAAAGTCTATACGTGAGTTCGATTTCGAGATATCGTTCGGATAAACCGAAAGAAATGACATTACTCCAGCCTATCGAGTGAAGAGTTTGTCTAAACATCAGTCAACTAACCTGATGAGTAAATAAATGAATACTATGTATTATACTATTTAATTTGACAACGCATTGTTTGTCTAGAAACTTTAATAATTGCAGGACACATTCATATGTTTGAGGTGGAGCAATGTAATTAAAATCATAGCCTTTATGGTAAATTCCCTGAGGAAATAAAATTATAAATTTGTTTTTACTTCTACATGAGGAATTACAAGCAATTAAATTGCGAAATTTACACAGTTTTGTGAGCAGACCTAAACAAACATGGTTAAATATTCAAATAAAAGATTTGACAATATCTTATTTAAGGATTGTTTTTTCTCTTTGACAAATGACTTATGATAATTATATTTTTAATTAAATATAATTGTTTAATACTTTGTTTATATAAAAAACATGGTATTCCCTAGATGCATACATTCACATACATTGTAATTATAAGATGCTCCTAAATTGTGCTTCAAACACCAATGACATCGCGTAGATATCAAAACAACATTTCTATGTTATCTGCCTTCAAAGAAGGCATCTAAGGCAACGACAATAATCTTGTGTAATAAATACAAAAATGTATTTGAACTGAAAACCTATTGATTAATAGTACCTCCTTAATACCTCCTTAATTAATAGTATTGAAATCTTAAAGCTTATAGTAAAACTAATTGAATGAATAAAACATATGAGCGAATGTGTTTTAGTATGTACTCTATAAGAGCTAGTTAGTTAAGCTTTAAAAATTTTAAACACGATAAAAAATAAGAAATAATACAATTTATGACTTTTATTTAGTCCTAATTTTGCTGCAATACACATTAGAAAAAAAACTGGATTCTAGCATTAGTCAATTAAAATATTTGCAGGCGTTCTATGTATATGAAATTGTTGGTTACTTTTTGAACTGCTGTGAGGTACAGAATTCATAACTCCATTAATAAGGACGGAGTTATGATTAAAATTTAAGGGCAATGAATTAGTTTCACCAATAATTGTTTCAGACCAATAATCGTATTATAGTATCTAAGTTTTGTGTTGAAAAGCATAGTTAGTGTGTAACTTAGATGAACGCAATGGTGACATTGTTTATTTATTTTTAATCAGAATGTATAGCCTTTTCGTTAATAGGTTTATATAGTCTACAATAATAATTTAGACATTCACAAAAATAATAACTTGCAATTACTTCTACTATTAAACCGTGAGGTTAAAGCGTGTTTCACATGTACGAGAATATGTAACAGGTATAAAATATTATGCAATAGACTCGCTTTAGAAGGCATTCTATTAAAATACAATACATACTTCACAATGTAAATAGAGTATATCATTGTATTATAGAGATTCTGACAACAAAGTTTGTTCGTTAACTCGACTATGATGAATAAATGAAGCATTTAAACCCAAATGCAGTCGTACAAACATTAGCGAGTGAAACATTCAGTGTTGTCACTAATTGTTTCTGCCATACAGCAACTGTAGTTTTGTTTAATGTGGGAAATGGGAAAATACCTTTTGATATCGGACCGGATTTAAATGTGGATGTTTGCTGGGATTTCTGTGTCATGTATGGATGTTCATGGATATCATGTATCCATTGTTTTTGCCAAATAGCAACTTCAGTTTTGTTTAATGTAGAAAATAAGAAATATTGTTTGTTTAAAATTACCCGGCCTCGAAATTTTATAACTGGTTTTATATTATTTGTTTCATGTTGTAATAACATACATGTTACTATTTTAATGAAAATGCGGTATAATGTTGGATAATTACAGTTTGAGTGGAATCACATTTGAAATAATTGAAAAAGTGCGTGAAAAAAGTTGAAATGAACATCATGTAGTTCTTGAGAAACGTCAAACCCATTCATTAAGTTTGCTCTGATGCTTTATAAGTTATGTGAATTGATAAATATAAATTGAGAAAAATATTCTTTTATATTAACACGATTGCTTGTACAATAGAACAAAGTTATGGTACAAAAACATATTTAAAGGGAGGAATCTTCCTTTGAGAAGTTTTGGTATTTTAAATTATTTTATTTATTATGTGTTTGGTGTGCTCTTAAGTGTAATAGTTTTTATTAAAATATTATTATCATCCCAAACAGAACTGGTTCACTAAGTCAGGTTTATAAGTTGCTGGCTGAGTCTGAAGACCTCTTGTTTATAAGCAATAACAATTTTAATTAATTCCTGTTTGGCAGAAATGCATCATCTTGTAAATTCTTTTTCCTCTAAAAGAGAGTAAAGATTCTAAAGAGAGTATGTCACACAATAATAAACAGGAAGAAAGGTAGAACTTGTGGTTGTAAAAATAGAAAAATTAAATAGAAGTTTACCTGTTTAAAATGTTAATTCGTGCAGAATGTTTTTAACACGGAATTCTAATGAATCATTTGAGCAAAAGATCATTTGAAAACATATTAACGTACTATCATAACGTATTTTGTGTTTGTAAATACTCGACTAATATACATAGTTTATATTATAAACTAATCGAGTTCAGATTTTGAAATGTTGGCAACGATTTCTTTATTTGAAGACTGGAATAACCTTTGAGAGCTTTGGATCAGTCATAAAAATAGGTTTTGCTTTGTCATCTCTTATTGTTTATCAGTTAGTATGTGAGACACATTAAGACCACTTTGACACAGTAACTGCGCAGTGACTAACGCTCATGCAGTTAAATGTAGATTTAATTAGTATTTTTACATTCATGAATGAGTTCCTTGAAAGAGTTATTGTAATAGATCTATTATTATTAAATATTAATAAAGAAATAAAGCCATTAGAAGCTATTAGAAAATAAAAATTTCAATGTCTTGAAATCTGTGTTTATATTCACTTTGAACACGATATCTCAAGAAATAATAGAGTAATATGGGGTGTTAAGTATTATTGCATTAAATAACTTTTTTTTTATTGCCTAATATGAAAAGGCTACTTTTATTGAAAAATAATTATGTATATATTTATTGGGGCAATTTATACTCTATATTTGCCTTTATTTTACTAAAATGTATATACTACATTAATTCTATATCTCTTTCTGCGGCCTAGTGCCTACAATACCATTCCTTACTGGATTAAAATATTCACGTACAGTGACAGACCAATGAACCATTGTTTCACGAATCAGCTGTTTACTGTACACTCACCAACCAATCACAACGGTTGACTTATCAATTGCCCACCTTGCAAGCGTAGGCACGCTTGCTCATTATACTCTCGGTCCCGCCTGGGGCACTTATGTACACTCTAGCCACTGCTGACCATACTTACTCTCTCCCCCATGTGTTACTCTCTTATTTAAATATTAGTTTATCTCTAATTGTTGTACATTTACATTAACATTAAAGTCAGTGCTCTGGATTGGCAATCTCTACCAGAACGTCTCTGCTCCCGGACACCCGCGTCTACCGTGCTCTACAGGACTGGCCACAGTTTTATGAACTATTCGTTTGCGGTCGTATTGTGCGCGAGTGAATCCGTGAAGGACATCTTCCGTCTTCACGCCTGCCTACAAGACAGCAGCCTATTTCCACACTTACTGATCGCAACCTGGCCCTCAACAACAGCAGACTACGGTTAGGTACCTCTCATGAAAACAAAGGTAACTGTTTATTTTCTACACTTTATTTGAATATGCACTGTTCATAAACTCATTATGTGTAACCTGGTGAACTCTTGTTAAAATCAGTGTGTTCGGCGTCTTCTCTGCCTAGTGTGAAGTGGTCCTTCTTTATCGAGCCTCTAAAATATTATCTCACGGTTCTCATAACCAAAAATCCATTCTTTTCATGGGGATTAAACTTTCAGAATATGTTAAAGACTGTAAAAAATATATCTACTATATTTTAATAGGTACGATTAGGAACTCGTGCTTTTATATACAGAAATTATAGTTTCTGTAATTATATTTTCTGGAGTACCATCACAAAAAAGTACTAGTATGTTACCATATAATGAATTATGCATAAGTTATGCTAACTAATTATAAATAAAAAGAAATACAATACAAGACGTAGGATCGTCATGTACCATTCAAAGTACGAAATATATTGTTAAACTCTGCAGTGGATCCGCTATAATTCACTGATTAAACAGCAACACAATCAAGATATTATGTCAAATACACGATACAGTGTTGAACTAGTTCGCTTAAATATGTACAGGGAAATAATTTATCACAGTGTCAATTAATTTTAATTTAACAACAGCATTTACTGTTGATTAACACATTCAAGAAATAATTATCAGTGTTGAGATAAGAGTTCACGTTAACATGATTGTTTGCTGAAACGTATATTTTATTCTCATATCCTTCTCGTTTGTTTACCTCTTGTTCATGAATAAAGTAGAGCTCTTCAAATATTGTTCAGTGAAAAGAACGACAAAAGTAATTGGACATTCGACATGAATTCTGAATTTCTTACTTGAGTGTTTTTGTGCCACGCTGTACCGTTGGTATGCCTGAGTCTAAATTGAAATTGCTTGCTGTTTATTCCGACATCATTCCTTCACTTAGCATTCTCACATAAATCTTCATGTTATTTCTGTCTTTTAAAATATACACAAGGAGAAGCCCTTGTTACAAAATTAGAACATAAAGCCACCGTTACAGATTTGTATAATTTTGTTGAAAACCATACGTACATGATTTCTAGTTATGCGGAAGTTATTTAATTAAAATAACTAATATTTAAAAAAAACAGTGTTTAATTGATATTCTTTCATATTATCTTATTTATGGCCAATCAAAACAGTTTTTTTCATTCTATCACGCTGTAACTTAAGGAGGGTTAGGTGACAGTAATCTTGAAGCATGCTTTAATAGTGTTTAATTTTTGTATTTACTATATCTTAAGAGGAGAGGACTCATTCCAACCTTCAAAAAGATTTTTCTATTTTTGAAACATTTAATGATGAAACATTTTTGAATTTCACTGCCCAAAACAGGTAAACATAATTGGAAACTCATGAATACTATTTTTTAAATTTCCATTTCATTGCAAAAGACTACAAGTAATAAAATAGATCATATAAAATTTTTACATGTAGTTAAAGATAAGTGAGTTTATACATGATAGCCATCCCATGCATCTGATCTTCTATAAATAAATTTTTTAGAAAAGAATTTGTGTTGGAAACTAGAAATAATTTCTAATCAGCCATAAATGAAAATTTTCTTCATTTTAATTTCTAATTTAGTTGTATAAATAAAAAATAATTTTACATTTTCCGGACATATATCATTAATTAACCTAATTGTAAAATTATTGAACTATTTAAATTAATGTCTGAAATCACAATGAATTTATTTAAAAAGAAACAAGATTTTTTGATGTATTATTCTAGCATCATCCCGATTTATACGATCAAGTTGTGACCATTAATGACGGACAGTACACTAACTTTCAATGGTCTGTGATAATCCCGTCATAGTGACAAAAAAAAGTAAATTTATCTCCATTTCTGTTTTCTAATTCAGAGACGATTTTTTGTTTCGTTAGCATGTATTTAAAACTGACTGATGATATACAGTTTGATCGAATCATTGTTTAATGTTTACTTTTAATCTAAGTTCATGTGAGTACTTGGTTTAACTCTGATTATCAAATAATGAGTAGAACACTTCTAGATATTTGATGGTTTGATCAAAAGTTTAAATACTTAACTACGTGTATTTTCTTTCAAAACTCCTTTGCGTTAAAAAAAAAAAATGAATTAAAAAAAGAAGCTTGTTTTGGACGAGTAACTTAAAAGCATAATAATACTAGCAGTTACGCGCAGCTTCAAACGCATGTACTGTACCTGTATTAGTACTTCTGATGCTAGTGAATTATATTTTCGACGCCAATGTTGAGTTTGCCTTCTTCACACGATGAAGGCAATCTGTTAAAAGTTTATATCTATGATTATTTTGATTTTAATTTATTATAGTTAATAAAATTAATAAGTGTAAAAAATTGAAAATAATAAACAATTTTTACACAGAACAGTTCATTTCATCTGACAGGCTCATAAAATCAATATTACACAACTTTAGTGACCATGATGGGGATTTAAAGACCATAAGACCGCAGTTCGGAGGGATTTTCGAATAAGAATAGACCTATATTTATTCCAAGAACCACAAAAATGTCCATGTAAAAGTTCAGTAAAATCGGTTGATTAGTTTACGCTTGGCAACAAACAATGGCACTTTCGTATTTATAATATTCTTAGTATTGTTGTGTTAAAATACTCGTACACTTCAGTTTAAGGAAAAATAACAAAATATCATCCATATATTTTCAAAACATCTTTGAACTGAGGTAAATCAAAATTCTTTTACTCAAATTCATCCATAAAGATATTGGGTGAGATACACATTGCTTTAGACAAAGAGGTTAATAATGGAGACATCATTGCCATTACCCCATCTTAACTATAAGTGCTTAAATCTAATAGTTCCAAAATTAAATCCTACTTAAGGGTACCATTAGTACCTACCATTAGCGCAAGTTTTGTGCAGTTTTCCCCTATGCATAATGATATTAATTTTATCACCTTAATATTTTGTTTTACTATTCACCTAACCATTGTTGGAATATTTTATTCTACAAAATGTAAGAACTCGTACTTAAACTAAATGGATGTATTAATGTTAATTTTAACGCAACTCATATATTATACACTCTGGAACATCGTTTAATTCCACCCATTTAACGGAAGAGTAGAACTTGTTTGTTCGACCGGAAGTGAAACACGGCGCGTGATAAGATTTATTGGAGGAAACAGTTTCAATCGTTAAGTCTTCCGTTCATTGTATGTTCTGTATAAAAGAGATCAGAGTGTACTGATTCATTACTGATCTGTACAAGTAAGACTACATTGATGCAGGATAACAATTTGACTGTTTGGCAAATTAACTTTACTTTATTACACGTGATTACTATTTCATAATAACAAAACATATTTGAAAAATAAGAATAATACTGTACATTCACCTAATATCCTTATTTCTGGAGGTTACTGAATATAAAATCAATTTTATGGGTCCAACCAAATATAAACATGCATTTATGAATAAGACAATTTTAACTCAACGTGAATGTAGAGAAACTCACTGCATGACATATTATTTGTTATATTTGTAATGTTACTAATTTTATTTTATTTTATACATTACCAATAAAACCAATGTAAATAAGTAGTGTTGAATTAGTGCAACAGCAAAGAAAGAATAGAAAGTGATGAGTTAAATTTTTTAATCGGAGGATATCTTAACTTCGATTTTAAATCACGTTTTGTAAAATTTAAATTTGGAACGTAAAATATATTGCTAAAATACTTCTCTGGCCATAAATATTAGTATTAGATGAATAAGACCTGTTTTCCATTAATACGAGTAAATAACATCAGAGCACGTTTTAATTACACAAGTATACTCTATGTATATTTATGGTGCTAATCCAATAAATCAGCATACCCATTAAAAATATGGTATATTTTAGTGATATATTAAAAATCAAACTCAATATTATCATTAAAGTTACCGTCACTTGTTTGGACCGAGATAGTTTTAATTCTAAACTAACAAAAATAAAGTTTACACCAATGGCCGTCGTATTAAAATAAATATACGAAATTGATGTTGATAATTGTGTTTCAGACTTATGTAAGTGAGTGATTAAATGAGAAACATTTTCATTGTTTCATCAGGTGCACATTGAATTATCATATTCACATGAATCAACCACTTTATGTGTATAAAACATGGTTGATCCACCGTACTTAGAGAAACATTTTCATTGTTTCATCAGGTACACATTGAATTATCATATTCACATGAATCAACCACTTTATGTGTATAAAACATGGTTGATCCACCGTACTTAGAGATCTTGTCTAAAACATCATAGTGCTCGTAATTGTACACCTCTTCACCTCGATCACACTATATTTTGTAGTCTGGGTATCTCTGATGTCGAAATGATATAATGAATCCATTTGAGCTTCATCGTCACCAACATTTTTGGATATCTTCAGATTAGCATGACTCCGGATTCAAAGAGTCAAGCCTGTGACAGCGTCGGATTCTTGAGGAGGAAGGTGAACTGGAGCTGGACGCAATATTCACAAATATAGATTATTTAAATTTGAATGCTGCGATATATGTTCAGTATCATGTGGGTCCCGCCAATAGTCTCGCAATTGTGTGTTTTTAGTCCATTATACTTTTATCACGATTTAAAAGTAATAAAAATAAGCTTTTTGAAAAATTATGAATCTTATAAACCACAATGAATACTTGTTTGAGTTAAGATAGCAATATAAATAATGCAGGGTGCTCTTAATAAATGTGGGTATTTCTTAGGAGAGCTAGAGGTTGTGGAAGGAACATCTCGTCTAACACACTTAATAAAACCAATAAAACTCCTGCCTGCCAAATAGCGATACGTTAGCAGTAATTTAACTTATTTCTACTCTCCATTCATACACTGTATTTTATGTTTTTGTCGTGTCTAAACAGTGTTTGGAGGGTCAAGAAGAAATTGGGGGGCCTTCTCCAGAAAACAATTTTTGAAACTTTCAAATTTAAGAAGTAAAACAGTGAACTTTCCACAAAGCTTTACGTCATTGAGTAGGTTGTATTAACGATTGATATTCATAATTATGGAGGAACTGCTTTAGTAGGCTGTGTAGGATTAATAATTGAAATTGATTGGACTTATGTAGTAATGTTATTACAAAAATATGCTTTTATTGTCTGTGAAACACAGTAAATAGTATAAAAATACACATTGAGAAATGTTAATATGTAAAAACTTTACAGAAGTAAATTCAGCTTGCCTTCTGATCTAGCACTTGCGTAGTGACACACATAAAGGTCTATTCACACACATCAGTTGAGTCAGAGTTCCGTCACAGTTCCGTCCGGAATTCGTCAGTCAACTGTCCGTCAGTTGGCTTCAGTCAGTCGTCAGTCAATTTATACAGTGATCTTACAGTCAAGCTTATTTTATCATGAGTGAATTAAATTGGATAATATATAATTACCTCAATGGCTGATTTTACTATAGTAGAGTTAGCTGAAATAGCGATAGCCTTAGATGACGAAGAGATTGAAAATAAGACAAAAAAGCGAAGGATATGGGTTCATGATTTATGAAGAAGAGGGAAAATCAGGGAGAGTTCATCACGTTATTTAAGGGACTAATGGACGATGAAACTAAGTTCTTTAAATATTTTAGGATGACCATTTGATGATCGTTATGATCGTAACAAACAGTCTTTAAAATATAAACTCAACACAGAAATACAACTTTTATATAAAAACGCAATCCTAATAGCAAACACATCCGTCATGCGACCGTCAGGTGTCCGAACAATCCAAAAATATCGGTGGGAAGAAATCTGAAAATGACTGACTGACGGACGCCGGCAGAGCGACTGACGGACCTGCTCCGGAACTGAGCCGGATGAGTGTAGATAGCGCAACAGGAAATCCATTATAGAATACATTTTTTGACTGTGACGTGACTGATGTGACTGACCTGTGACGCGCCGGAACTGATGTGTCTGAATAGACCTTAAGTCAGGAACCACAACCCATGATGTGTGATTGCATTTAATAAAAAAACCAAAACTCATCACTAATATTATTAAAAATGAACTACAGAATACAGGTCACAACAGGTATGCATCCGGCAACCACCCGCGTACGATTGACCAGAGGCCAATAGTAAATGGCAATCGTCACGGCAGAACCAAGATGGCGGAAAAAAGGATGGAACAGGAGTGGGTCTTTTTAATTATTGTTTTATGTTAGACGAACTTCTTAAAACCATACTGTGACTCCGCATTAGTTTATTACACATATCTAATCTGATATTTGGTGTTTCCTTTTTAGTTAATTTTTCAGAATTGGCTACTAAAGTGGCTTAATCTCGACTGATAGTTGATTGATTGGTTGGTATACAAATTTAGTGTATGAAGCCTCTATAAATTTCCTTTCAAAGAAATGAGTTTCTCGATGTATTATGGTTGTTTCATCCCAATTCACATGATGGTTCAGTCAGTGGCAAGATCTGACTGCAGCGCACTCTTACGTTGAAGTACCCTCCTTATTTCAGCGGAACCTTTATTATTTTAATACTGCTTCGAAACCTATCTTAATGAACAAAACTGTGAATGCATCATGTGGCTAGATATGTCGAAATAGTTTACCGTAGACTTTAAATTTTGCATGAAGTTTCATTTCTATATAGACAAAAGTGAGTGCTATGGAGGTGTATATCTAAACATGGAATTTAGCTGAGCGTCATTGAAGGCTGATGTGGATGTAAAATTTCTTTTCTGAATGGCTGTCTATCACGGGACTAAAATAATTGAGCAATTAAACTCAACAAAGCTTGTTAGAAGTCACGTGGTGATGAGTAATACCTTATTTGTAAATAAACAGAAAATTAAATCTTACCTTATTTACTTAAGTAGTTATTTATGTTTTGAATTTTATCAAAATTCTGTTTATTGTTAGGACGTCAAGAATCACTGAAACTGCCGCTTGAATAACATAAAGATGGTATTTTGCCCCAAAAGATGGAGATTAGATATCTAACGTAATCTCAAGAAATGAGGAAAGGTAACCAAATCCACCTTCGACATGAATTGGAAGTAAAAATCCTCGAGTGATTTAATAATTATTAAGATAATTAAACGGTTATGTAGTATTAGAAAATTTACATTAGTATTGATCATATTAATATAAATATGATGGTAGATTTTTAAATTAGAACTTAAAATAAGACAAAGTTTTCATTAAATAACTCATCACTTTGGTAGAAAATGTGCATGAATATTCATTGACTTTGAATGTTGGATCCTACAGCCTTGTAACTTTCTTCTAACGACTTTTATTGAAAACTTTGTGTTGTACTTTCATTTAATGATTTTGTTGATCGCAGTGTTAGTTTGTACTATATACGTTTTATTAACAAACAAGTCTACTTTAATCCTAAAACTAATAATATATAATAAATAATAATATATTAATTTTAACGATCGTAAAAAATATTTTAGTTGTAAATTTGCAAATGGTACGAGTAGAATTGTATTAAAGACTGATGCATGATAATATACAAATGTAAAAACATTTTTATTCTACTTAAATAACAAGATTAGAATTAGAATTAGAATCTCTTGGCAAGAGAGAGTGACGAATCCCTTGATAAGTTGAAGAAGAAATTCGTAGAGGGAGTAGATAGAGAGTCCCAATGCCAAGTGTACACAGGTCAGAGCAGAGCTATCAGAGTTGGTAAATGTTGACCTCCCGATATCGGTAACTGTGACACACCAGTTCTGCTCCGATAGTGTGCTACTCAGGTAGATTGATAATCTTCTCGAGTATTATTACCATTGCGAAAATCAGTAGGAATATACTGAGATAAATAAAGAGATGAGTTTGTCTCTTATGTTTATTGAACCAACGGCTGTAGGAGCCCAAATCTAGCAAAGTTCTTTGTCCAAATGTAATAAACGGTTTTTATTGAAAATTTATGTCCACCTTCAGGCCAAGTGGATTGTCTGTAAAACCTAGAAGTGGAGCCTAAGAATCAAAATAGTTGTGTGCACAATGATTCTGGACGTATCAGCATATATTGATCAAAAGATGCTATGTACAGTTTGAGTTGAGCTTCGATGAGCAACAATGGTTTCAATACGAATAGCTAACAGTAATAATAAATTACTTGGTTTGTATCAAAGTCTGGATGGAAATTCTATGCCAAAATATTAGTGGAAAATAGTTATAAGTACCTTTAGGTTATTACAATAAATATACAATAGGTTGTATAAAATAATTCCTTCTCTGAGGCTGAGAACTTCCAGAAAATCCTCACGGAAATTAGGAGCATTCAAAGATTAAAACCTGTTTCTGAAAAGCCGAGAACTTGTAGAGAACGAGTACTTAAAAAGAGTGAGAGTCTTCCAAAAGCCTAGAGATCACAGTATGGAGTTGCTATAGACTGAATGATGAGGATGAATTATCATTGTGAAAACATATTACACAACTTGAGTACTACAACGCACACAACTTGAGTACTATTAATACACAGACTGTTGTTTCTTGAGGTTCATGTTTTATACAAACCTTACACAAATTTGTGAAAACCTTATTGTAACTCTACTGAAAGGTCTGTCAAACATTCGTACGAAATTTATATAAACAAATATAATATTCACCTAGCAAGCGCTAGATTCTTGAGTATTTTTGTGACTCAATCTATATCAAAAACTAAATAGTCTATTGTCTATTACACAAAGTTATATATACAGTTAAAAATATTGCTGTATTAATATTAAGCCTCTCTAGGAAAGATATTTAAAATAAGAACGTTGTTGTTTGAAGTTGTCCTTAACTGCGATTGGCACACAATAACGAGACCAAAATATCTGATTATTGTTATATTGTTTTAAAATGTTTCGGAGTGATTTGAAGAGGAAAACATAAATAATTGTCTTTCCACCACCCACGTAAGCCTTGGTTGCAATATTTACTGATAGAAATTAATAATTATTAGCGTATATAAATAGCTTTAGTATTATCTCATAACATCAAAACATTTATAAGACTCTAGTAATAC
This sequence comes from Homalodisca vitripennis, assembly GCF_021130785.1. NCBI lineage: Eukaryota > Metazoa > Arthropoda > Insecta > Hemiptera > Cicadellidae > Homalodisca > Homalodisca vitripennis. Next base: position 229,143,344 of record NC_060207.1, read on the forward strand.
CATTTAATATCTTTATAAACTTGAATATAAAAAATTACTATTATAGGATTCTATTTATAAAACACCTTCAATTGTTTAGCAGTGTAGAGCTAAGTGCTCTATTTGAAACTTTAAGTTAACTATTAAACATAAGGTAGATTGGTTTGTTATGGAAGTTAAATCAAGAACAAACATTTACGTCTATATCTGATTTTGTATATGGTTTATGAACTATCAAAACAGCTCAGAGAACCTACCACGCGTTCTTCGGAGAATTAGTTTTCATCACAATCGCCCAAGGTTTCCCGTTTAAACCATATCGGACCATTTTTTAAACTGTTAAAATCTACTTCTGTCAGGCTGTAGGGCACCATATTCAGTCAGCAGACGTCAAAACAAAACTGCCAATAATACAGGTTCGCTTATACAGATTGGCTCAAGGTTACAAGAACAAATACAGAAGCTACAACGTGACTGAATATTAATCAAACAGTGAACAGTATAACCAAACTCAATCATTATTGATTCATTACCAAAGGCTGCCAACTTTTTAACAATTTGATGCTGTCTTATTTGTTGATGTTATTTTCTGTCTCGGTATCTTGCAAGAATTTTCTTATTATCCATGGATAATGGTATAGAACTAAACAAAATGTTTTATTTCTGCCTTTCCTATTGCGTGCTTTATTTTATAACTAATTCACCGAGGACAACTTTACAGTACTGAGATTTAGGGTCCATAATGTCAAAAAATATTAACCTTGTTATTTTTCAACGTAGTCACAACTCCTTGATATTTATTATATACCAAGGCTACACACACAGTGGAGCCGGGTTATTTATTGGTCTCTTAAACAATCCTTGAATGTTTTTTATTTATTTAGCACATCTTGATAATTTAAATGGTCCTTTTATATCAGTAGTGTTGGGAGAGGGAAGGTTGTTGAAATGAATCTAATCAAAATGTGTGAAGACAGAAAAGACGTTTTAAATATTGTATATAGCGTAACAAATTATAAGAATTTAATTAGACGCCAAGTAAAATCAGAAAAGGAGTATCTAATATATTATATATAATAACAACATATTGTACAAGATATTGATGACGGGTGAAGTCTGGGAGGGAGGAGAGAGTGGGTGAGCAAACTACATTGCTCCAAGTCAAATTACAAATTGATTTATGAACCAGCCGGTCAAAAGCCGTGTGGGATCCAAGCTCATTGAATTTACTCCCCAGATATCAAATCTGTGTTCAGTGGAAAGTTGGCCTTTGTAGTGGTCAAATTCGCAACATCCTACATCAGTAAATATTTTATCGTTTTTATATTTGCATTCTAGTCTTTAACCAATTTACTGTAAGCAAAATGCGTGAGCTAATCAAAGTTAACATAAAAACTTCTTACTTCCAATATTAAAGCTTATACATAAGAACATTTTTGGATTAAAATTCTAAATTAAAGTATATTTCAACATCAATATAAGTACATGGCAAATCCGAAAACTCACCGATCCAGTCAGGATTTATGATTGGTTTTTATTATTATATTAGGAAACAAATTATCGTTACTGCTTTAATTCATTTTAAAATGACTAAATAAACTCCAGTGAGGTTGGTAAACCCAAAAGTCGTAGACTATTCAATAACAGTCAATGTTTAATAGTACGACTAAAAAAAAGATTTAATAGCTTACCAAATTTACATATGATTTTAAGTATAATTTAGAATCAATTGTTAAAACACTATATTTACATAATGCCTTGGAGATAAACCTACTTATACGCAAAAAATTTTAAATAGAGAAGCTTTAAATGTTATGAACTTCTTCAAAGGCTTTAAAACGTAAAACTGGGCATTAAAACACGTTGGCGTATTTATATATTGAAGGAATTAGAATACTATTTTGTATTTAGTATTTAAAATACACGCTGTAGCTATTTGCTTTGCTATTCGTTCTGATGTTATTCGATAAATTAGTGGAATGATTGATTAGTGTCAATATATTGACGCAGGATATTTTATAAATAAATAAATAAACATAATTAATTAATTTAATAGAATATAATGTGATTGTAGATATTGACACTGTGTAATCAGTTCGCCATGTAATTATATCTGAATATACGACTATGAATATATACATTTTGTAAACAGCTACCACATTATGTTTTACTCTTTACATTTAGCTTAGTAATGAAAATATGGAAATCATTTGACGTTAATTAAATTATTCTGCACTAAAACTTCTTACATTTGCAGTAAGAACTTTAATATACTTTAAAAATGTTATAGCAAGATTGGTAATTTTAATTGTGAATTAAGTTTAATCTAGTACAAAATAAAACCACCTAGGAAAGTTCATCTTGATATGCAGTATTTTCTTACGTATCCTTTTAAATTCTTCTTGAGTTCATTGTATTGGCACCACCTTTGAGAACATTGGGCTCAAGGGTGTTGGAAGACTAGCTAGGTTACTAATTCGTAATGTGGGCCTCTGGATTGAATATGACCATAGAGAAGATGTGACATTATATTGTACTGAATGTAATCTTAAAAAAACCTCTTTGTTCTTTAGTTATCCATGACTATATATAACTATCCAAAATAAAATATGTCCTTATAATAATATTTCCAAAAGTATACACTCTCAAATCTCCCTTACTGTTGATTCAATATGTAAGTTCTTTCTTCTAAGAACTTCCTGTCATAAAAAACTAAAGGATATATTCCATTTTCAGAAATCAGTACTGTTGCCGAAAAGCCTGAATACAATATTTCTCTTAGTTTTAATTTCGCCGTGATTGACAGTTTTAATTATTTCCTACTGGAAAATCATCGTTGATCCTGAAAAAGTAAAAATATTATTCCTTTACATCATATTTTAAATATTAAATTGTCTCAAACTTTTCACAATCGTACAGTTTGTATCTGTATTTTAGTGGTTGTAGTTATGTCAAGTAAAAGATTATTGTGTTTCAATACATTCTCTATTAGGAAAAGATCACTCGTAAAGCCACAAGTCCCTTAATACATTTCACTGCAAAATATTGTCTATATGAGCTACGCAACACGTAGTTAAGGGTAGGAAGGGTTGGTTCAATTTAAATAGACTCCCATTTCACCTACTTATAAGTGTCTCTGACGTTCGTTTTGTGCTTCTTCGTCGCCGATTATTTGATCTCTTCAGACCAACATGACTCCGGACTCCAGGAGTCAAGTCTGGTACAGCGTGAGATACCAGATGCTGTAATACAAGGAAGGTGAACTGGAGCTGATTCGACATTTAAAATATATGAACTAGATGTAAAGTGTTAAAATTTGTATAAAATCTCAAAGGGTGATATGCACCATCATCGAACTCCATTTTGTCTGAATAAAAATAAAGTGTACGCAACATTTTAATTCTATACGTCATTCGGTTTCGAAATATCCTAGTGACAGGTAGAAAAAGATTTTCTTGCCCGTCGAGTGAAAGACTTCGCTAACCCTCAGCCAATCAGGAAGATAGACACAATAGATCGTCATGGTTGAAAACAGAAAAAATGTTATAGCAAACATACAATATTTTAAACAAGATAAAAAGGAATTATACACAAATTGAATAATAGCTTAATCATGTTATTTTTATTTCTTCCAAAAATCTGTCAGATTTTTAATATTTTCTTTTGTTTACTTAAAGTAAAATCACTCCTATGGACTCACTCCTCTTGCTAAAACTCCTCAGTAATAAAACACTAGACATAAAGAAAACTTTATATCCAATGTTTATATAGTCCACCAATATTGAAAACTACGTAGTTTTATTATATTATTAACATGAATAATTAATATTCATTAACCTAATTACTCGTATATAAGAAGATAAGTTAGGACAAAATTTTAAAGAAAATGAAGATTTTTCATAGCAGAAATTTTAGAACATATAGGTCTTTTTTCAACAGTATCACTAATAATTTGATATTTATAGATGCCTTTAAATCATGTAATTGTACATTAAAAAAATAAATGTATGGACTAATACTTTTTGTGTATATTTGACACTCATATTTTAAATAAGTAAGAGTCATAAGGATAGGAATAATCTGTTCTTTATACAGTACGGATTAATACAAAACACCGTTATAATATTAGTCATACATACATACAATATACAATAATTCAAAATGTTCCCCCTAACCAAGAATGTTTTAGTTTTACTTAAGAAATATATTTAATTAAACTTTTCGTATATTCAGTTGTAATATAAATAAGTTTTCGTTTAAATTGATTTTAATGTAAGTTGTTGTTTTTAATGGTCTCATGTATGAAATATAACTTAACAAAAACGCCACTATTTAGAATACTTAATAAAATTAAGGCTGGCTCACGAATTAAACTAAAAAGGGGTGGTAACGACAACTACGTACCAAAGTTTAATCGAATAATGTAAGAATTCAGATAATTATCATAATGGCAAACATGTGACTTGTCTGTGGTAATTATTGAACAAATTTGAAAACATATTTTGAATGATGGCAGCTACATTGAACACTAACTGTAATTAATAAAGATATTTACTCAAACAAGCTGTACAATAAAGTGATAGTAACTAAGTGACAATAACAGAGAGCTTTATTGGACTGGTCTGGGATTACAACCTCGGTTAACATATTGGTCTTAATCCTTTGTTAACTAGCTTAACTCGTGGATTATTCATTTGTCTGCTTTTAATTAGAACTTCTCAAATTTAATGATACAAAGCTAATAGGTAATTTGCATTTCCTTAAAATGAAGTTCTATAAAATATTACATTTTGGTTTATAACATATTATATTTTGTACCGAATTTACGTAATATTTTATATTTAACATTATTGAACGACACATTTAACCACTAATTTAATTAAAGTTAAAGTGAAACCCAGAGGAAAAGCATGATGAACAAGTTATTTGTAGTGGAATGGTATTTTTATATGCTGCAGTAATGCTTATATACAATTAGAAGCGATTCAGCAGCTTTATAGCTGAGAAATTATGGATACGATGACAGCCTCCTTCTTCCTCTCGCTAGCTATCAAAAATATTGATGTTTCCCACTTTTAAAAACGTGATAAGGAGCTCACCCACACTTGCCTAAATGCCAAATAGTAGGAGGATTTCAGTTTGACCATATGATTTGACTTGGTAACTTGTTACCACTTGTTCTGGTAGCTCTGGGTATTAATTTGGATGGGAAAGAGATAGCGATTTCTAGTCTTCACGGTTCTTTAAGGTGTTGTGCACTTAAAAATTAGGAGTCACTTGCAAACGGTTAAAATTTAAAATTTTTGAGTTGCCCCCAAAATCCCGGATTTTTGGTGGACCTAAAAAAAGTTTCAAATCCATCAAATAAAACTCCCTTTCAACATTGCACCAATCCCGAAAGAATCTCCTTATATAAACTTAACAAGATAGTGTGATGGGGGGGGGGGAGGGTTCCTGCCTTTTTATTCACTCTGTATAATGGGGTAATATAGTGTTAAGGGGGTTTTAAAGGCAGTGAGGTGTAGCCCGGAGCAGTTTCGAAGTAGAAATAGACCAATGTAATAACCAAGGACTGTAAAATTATAGTATAATCGGTCCAGTAGATTTTAAGTAATCGAGTAATACACATACAGACAGATACCATTAGATTTATCAAATAATATTGATAAAGGGTAGGTTATATCTGTACTGTAAGTCTTATTTTGTGCTGTTGTTATCAAGTTTTACGTTATATTACCCGACTAAGTACTCTTTAAGCGTGTTTATTGTAACTATGCAACAGGAAGTAACACTTGCATGTTCTTGACCAAGTAAGTGATACCTGCAATCGGCTTTGATAGGCCTGTGACAGTGATCTCCTTTAGTGACAATGGGTGGTCAGTCTATAGTACAGTTCAAACTATAGACTTGACTTACAGAGTTTATTTGAATAGTATAGTGTGATAAGACATGTGTTGCATGTAATAATGTTTAAGTAAAAATATAATCAATGATTGATGATTTACTATTGTAAAATTTCTAAATGGTCAAAAATAATACTATTGATAAACTTCTTCGTATATTCCTAAAAACTTTAGTTATATTCGCCATCTTGAGAGTTCATTATATTTCAGAACAGTAAAATTACAAATTGGTATAATTAAAACAAAAATAAATTTTAGATGTATTAGAAATATTTTAGTTGAGGCAAAGTATTTATTTCCATAACTGTAGTAGGTTTGAATAATTCATTAATATTGGTCTCGTTGTAGAAACCCATTTTTATTCAACAAATATTCCATTAAAACTGACAGAGAGAGTAATCTGTCAGGAGCGTAGAGAGGTGAAAGCTTATTTGAGATCGGCTGAAACACCACGAATCACTGATAAATCTGAAAATCTGAGCTCAATGTTGCTTCTTTATCTGAAGCTGCCGGATTTATGATAATCTGATGTTGTCTTCTTTGTTTAAGTTATTTCCCTTCTTGAGAATATTAAAGCATCTCTGTTAATCCTTGGATAATACTATAGAAACTTTTTCAATTACTTTTGTTTTGTAGTATTCTGTTCCATATTCAGTTTTCACAAATAAAACAAAAAAAAATTGCCATATAAAACTGTAGAAAAACGTGTTTCGGAGAAATATTCCTGACCTTCAAAAGCAATTAATGCATAGCGATGTTTAGCAAGCCCAGATACTCGTAACATACTTGCAAAATACAAGAAGAACAGAGGTTTAAAACAAGTAAAATTATAAAACATTCAATTATACACGTTTATGACCAACTGAATAAAGCATAATGGGCATTGAGAAAAGGGTTGTTTTATCTTAAATTTCTAAATAGTTAAAAAAGTTTTTAATTGCGTGTGTTTAAATTCTCTATGCCGTACAGAGATAAAGAAAGCAAATTTCTGGTCGTTGGTTTATGAAGTTTTAATTTTTACAATTTAATAAGCGGTAATTTAGGAGTTGGCAATCTTTATCTATATTAATCTGACACTCTCCACCGCTAGTGAAATTCGTAGATTAAAAGATAGTTTAACTTCAAATCAAAAACATATTCAACTGCACACCAATATAAAATATGTTTAAAAGGACAGTAATATATCGGAAATATAATTTTGATCTACTGAATATAATAGATGAGACTATAAAGCCAAGAGTTATTTCAAGTGGCTCAAATAAATATCGGCAGTCGACTGAATATCCACTATACGATATTGATTAAGTTTTCGGGTACCGACATGTTCATGAGAGTTGAATGGCTCAGATTACAATGCTTGATTGGAAATTCAAGCAGTTTCTCACTCGAAACTGACATTAGATGTCTCTCAAGACAATTCAATATACGGATCAATCAATACGCAACTCCAGTATTGAATACAGTCACTATCATATATGTGACCTTTGTAGTAGACTACACGATGATAACGAAGGTGTTCATCTTTAGGTTAAAATGTTGTATTTGAGATACTTGAATGAAATGGAGCAAATAACATATTATATGCCGGAAAAACTCCTGGTAAATACAATACCTTTTCCTTGTTCAGGGTTGGTAAAATCAAGAATCCATCATAGTTGCAGTTTCCAGAGTCGAATATTTTTGTTTTTTCATTGTTGATGGGTACAAGAAAGTGCTACTGGTGTCGTCGATTAAGAAATCGGTTAAGGAAAACGAGAAGGTTCAAAATCGTTTGGTGAATAGTACAGAGACTAATTTAATAACAACAGTTGATAGTTAAATTACTATGGGAGAGACGGAAAGACTAGAAAGCACATAAAAATGTTACCAACACATATTTAAATACAAATAATTTTGAGGGTAGTTGAGGTGAAGGTATAGAAACGGTTAAATGTTTAAAATTTAGTTGAATATTGTACACTGCCAAACTTACCAAAGTTGTCTTCACCTGTTTCACACCACGGCAAAAAGATTTTACTCAAGAATTGATTGTACCAGGGTCGATACACTGTCTGTGTACTTCGAAAAATGCAGTGGAGTACAAAAAATGGAGTACGATCACAGTTCAAAAAATTTAGTCACTTGACAGTACAGATGAGGAGGAAGGGCGAAAGTGGGAATTTCCCACAAATGACAACATTTAAACGCGGTTTGAGGGGGCGAAGCCACGCATATCGTTGACAGAATACATGTCATATCAATTAATAATTTAGAGATAAGGGGGCAGCGATTCCACGCACGAGATTAACTCCAGTTTGACTCAAAACTAAGTTGGCGGAAGGAACGCTAAGACCACGCTATCCCCAATTCTGTACGGAGAGATCCCAAATCGGAGACAAGACATGCGATCACAAATCATAAAATCTCAACTGTCTGTATGCAGTTAGTTCCAATGCAGAGAATTATCTATAAAACTACAAATGTAAAACAAATTTATCGACAACAAAGATCAAAAAAGTTATTTTTTATATAATGAAGAAGCAGTTGTATAGTTGGCATACGCCAGAGATTCGACAACAGGGATGTTTCTTTTGACCAATTGAACTTTTAGTACTCTTTGGTGTTATTTCCTTTCGTTGTTCACTTAGATCTGGTGACTTTTTTGGTGAAAATACTTGAGGACAAACTACCAGCTCTACTCATCATTGGACCGAATCCAGCGCCGAAGCAATGAGATCTCTAACTTTGTGAACTTTTTCTTTCATCCAGCTTTCCTAGTCATTGGCCTCATTTTCATATTTGGAGCTTCCTTTTGTTTCTTCTGTGTTATTTTCTATTATTTATATATATATATATATATATATATATATATATATATATATATATTTATCCTGTGTTTTATATCTAAACGCGCGCGCGTGTGTGTGTGTGTGTTTTTATTTATAAATATCACAAATGCCGTTATTAAAATTGTCGTGTTTTTGGACTTCGTTTTGTATTGTTTACGTTAAAGGCGTACTATCAATTTCATTTATTGTCATCATAATTATTTTTCTCTGTAGAATGTTTGTGCTTTGAGATAAATAAACAAATAAATCATGTTTTGACGCTTTGTTAACTGTAAAACAGTAGAAAAGTGACACAAATCACGAAAGCTTAAGAACTAAGGTCTTATATATCATACTACAGGTTGATTTACATTCTTTAGACAGACGTGTCAAATCAAAGTTTTTTCCTATGTAGTATTACTTTAGTATCAAAATCATGCTTTAATTAAAATGTAAATTATCGTGTATGTCTTGTTTATTTTAACATATTTTGTAATTATGCGTTAGGTTATTTATTTACCTGAAGAAGATATCAGATTGCAGATTTTTAAACGTAGTGTTATTGATTTTTTATCACTCAACGACGGAAATTTGTCCGGAAAAAACCTGTTTCATTCAAAATTATCATTATATAAGCTTATTATTACAATCGTTTACAGTTTTCAAAACTACAATTCATGTTTAGGTAGTACATATAATGAATAAGCACCAAAATATAAGGAGATTCATTATGACCATGCAAGGCACATTTTACTTTCATTTTGAATATTTTTTATGATTACAATAATAAGGGTTTTAATAATAAACACCCAACTGTCTAAACGCTCTCACTTCATACATCTAAATTGTGTTTAATTAATGACTGCGGCTATATAGTTGTACTCTTGGAAACAAATATTAATTTGGCCGATCTTATAGAAATCTGATGTGTATATTGTCAATCTTATCAAATTCTTTTGAAGATTGCACATTAAACTAGCTAAGGTTAGGGCAGATAGTTTATGGGGATAATACAACTATAGCTTGATTGTAATTGTTTCCATTCAATTCTATGCATTGAAGCTCTTCGTGAGCGCTTGGATGCTTTCTGTGATATTATGACAGACAGTACTGTGGCACGCACTGGCTGCAGTGAAGTGAACTTATCGTCTCTCTCACTCGCTCTTATCTTGCTCTCTCACTCGCCGATAAGATGGCAAGTGATAAGCTGGTGCATCTGTTCGGGTTGGCTCACTAGAATTTAAACTATAATCCGTTTTCCAAGTGAAGCTCTGCTGATAGCGGAAGAGGAATGGAGGGAGGGAATGCTGTCACTTGGCAAGACACTTCATTAAAACAGAGGTTGATTATTTTTCTTGAAAGCTTGTGAACATCATGAAAGTAGGTAAAACATTTGTTTGCAGCGGTCAAGACGCAGCCCTAGTGACAGACTAAGTGAACTACAAGATACAGCTCCACCCCCTTCAATTCATCTGTAAAGGCGGACATGTATTTTGACCGTTTTGGTTAAAAATTCGTTGCAATGGTTATTGTATTTTTAGTACATCTATTTATAAGTGTTAAAAGTAGATATACAGGGAAAAAATTTTCAATTTGTGATATATAGTGTTTGGTAACTATTAAATTACTTTTTAATATAAATTTATCAAAATTATTTTGTAATATACTACTTCCTAGTTCTAAGTACTAATATTTCAACAAAAAAAATTTCAAAAATATAGAATGGTTGTAAAGAAATATATCTTATTAATATCAGTACTAACTATTAACACTTACTGTATGTGAAAATACTCAAGATAGTTTAGCATGAGAGTTTGCATAGTATTGAATGGAAGTAGAAAAATGTTTTTTAAATCAAGGATTCACAACTTTATATTAATCTAAAAATTGTATGTTATTTTTATTTCATTTTTGAATTACAAATTTATTTGAAACCAGATTAACGTATTATTATGCGCAAGGGAGGCTGTTAATTTAAATTTTAAATTATTAGAAAAGTTGTGTTATTCTTCTACCACAAAAATAGTACAGTTTATTAATTCAATTTTACTCTAGTTATGGAAAGAATTAATTGTACAGGTTTGAACATCGGAGAGAAACCATCAGTGCACTGCAGTTATCCGAGACTAAGGTAGCTGAGTTGCCGTTCTATGGTGGAGTCAGGACGATATGTCACGTGACCACTCATTTGTTTCTTTAATAGTTTAACATCCACCGCAGCAGTTTTATTGAATAGCCTAATTTATTACATTAACTGTTCTACAGAGTTATTGATAATAATATTGATATACAGAGTTATTGATAATGATATTGTTATCAGAGTTATTGATAATAATATTGATCTACAGAGTTATTGATAATGATATTGTTCTACAGAGCTATTGATAATGATATTGGTCTACAGAGTTATTGATAATGATATTGATCTACAGAGTTATTGATAATGATATTGTTCTACAGAGTTATTGATAATAATATTGATATACAGAGTTATTGATAATAATATTGATCTACAGAGTTATTGATAATGACATTGTTCTACAGAGTTATTGATAATAATATTGATCTACAGAGTTATTGATAATGATATTGATCTACAGAGTTATTGATAATGATATTGTTCTACAGAGTTATTGATAATAATATTGATCTACAGAGTTATTGATAATGATATAGTTCTACAGAGTTATTGATAATAATATTGATCTACAGAGTTATTGATAGTAATATTGATCTACAGAGTTATTGATAATGACATTGTTCTACAGAGTTATTGATAATAATATTGATCTACAGAGTTATTGATAATGATATTGATCTACAGAGTTATTGATAATGATATTGTTCTACAGAGTTATTGATAATAATATTGATCTACAGAGTTATTGATAATGATATAGTTCTACAGAGTTATTGATAATAATATTGATCTACAGAGTTATTGATAGTAATATTGATCTACAGAGTTATTGATAATGATATTGTTTTACAGAGTTATTGATAATAATATTGATCTACAGAGTTATTGATAGTAATATTGATCTACAGAGTTATTGATAATGATATTGTTTTACAGAGTTATTGATAATAATTGATCTACAGAGTTATTGATAATGATATCTACAGAGTTATTGATAATAATATTGATCTACAGAGTTATTGATAATGATATTGTTCTACAGAGTTATTGATAATATTGATCTACAGAGTTATTGATAATGATATACAGAGTTATTGATAATTCTACAGAGTTATTGATCTACAGAGTTATTGATAGTAATATTGATCTACAGAGTTATTGATAATGATATTGTTTTACAGAGTTATTGTATTGATCTACAGAGTTATTGATAGTAATATTGATCTACAGAGTTATTGATAATGATATTGTTTTACAGAGTTATTGATAATAATATTGATCTACAGAGTTATTGATAATGATATGATATTGTTCTACAGAGTTATTGATTGATATTGTTACAGAGTTATTGATAATAATATTGATCTACAGAGTTATTGATAATGATATTGTTTTACAGAGTTATTGATAATAATATTGATCTACAGAGTTATTGATAATGATATTGTTCTACAGAGTTATTGATAATAATATTGACTACACCAAATTTGAAGTTATAATAAATAATTTGCTGATCGCCATCGAGGCTTATCATTCGAGGGGTTGGAGAAATGTTATTCCTGTCCGTCAGTCTATCTGTGCACACAATCGCTCGAGACCTGAGCTATGGACTTGAAATTTGGAATGAAGTTTAATTTTTATACTAGTAATATTGAGTTTATGGTTGTTCATATCACTCCATAGGATTGGCTGAGCGTTAGTGAATACACGTTAATTTTGGGTTCTTATGGGTAACGATAATAAATTTGCAGAATATATATGGAAGAAAACCTTAGAAAAATTAAGTCTTAAACTAACTGAATATAATAATACGGCATTTTAAAAGGTAACATATAACCTAATTAATTGACAATAGACATGAAATTTTGCCTTCAGCCTATACGAAGCTTCTTATGCGATACGTTGTGTGACTCCAACTTTATAGTATGATAATATTGTAGTACAGCAGTTTATTTTAAGCCTAAAGCAATATTTGGTGCCTGATTATAGTTTGCATTTACACATCAGATAGTTGTTCAAAGTTGTGTTGTAATAACTCGTAAAGAATTTTAGAAATTAGACACAACTAATGAACAACTTACTAAACGACTTATACATGAATATACATGAAATAGTAAACTGATTCATAGACTGAAGTATCTGTTAAGTATTGTAGTTGGGCCATAATGGCAATGTAGTGGTTTTCTCTTAACACACTAGATTTTGCTTTTGCTTTCTGGAAATCGTCTTTACTCAGTTACTTCTTAGCGAGAGAAACAGGATTTTTCCGCACATTTGCCACCGTTCAGTGATACAAAAAAATCAGTAACACTACGTTTCGAGATCTGCAATCTGATCTCTTCTTCAGGTAAATAAACTAGCACATTCTTAGCCACGCTGGGCACATTTTACAAACGAAGCTATTTTTCTTGACGTTTATCCTAGTTGTCATTGAAATTCCTGTAATATAGTAAGGCATTTTGTGAAAAACTTTTTGAGATATTTCAATGTAAGCAGAGGTTCAAAACTTCAGTACTCTTAAGAGTGCCAAATGAAAACACTGGCTGATTGGGATTTTAAACTGATATGGAGATGAGGTGCTTGCATTATTACTATTACTGTGCGTTATTTACAATTTTCAGGGTGTGCAGAAAACGAAGCAAATGAAAAGTACCATCGAAGTGGTACATTGTGATAAAAATGCGATCTTCGGTATTGTCTGGAAGGATACTTTGTATCATATGCTTAATGATTAACAATCGTTAACTTCTAACAATCTTGGTATTGGTCTAAGTTTTGTGTTTTAAAACGTAGAAACCACGGTGAAAAATGTGCCACCAAACTACTCGAAAAGTTAATCTTCATCGTCGTTACACAGTTTATTTGATGAAAACCCTTTCAGTATTTGTTGAGGACACTTCTGTATTCAGCGGGAGACTATAGCGGTGAGCTGTCCTATGCATACGTATCGCCTCTTTCTCGCCTTCAGAGAACAAATACCATAAAGGCGAACACATAAAAGTCTAATCCGTTTTTGTAATAAAATAGCACTTCAGATTAAAATTCTGAGAGACATAAATCACTCTAATAATATAAAACTTTTTAGATCACAAATTAATATTTATATTACAAATAAAGGTATTGTACTTTCAAGGATTTTATATTTGTTGTCTTCAAAGGGCTGTAATTTTATCAAGTATATTTTCCCCTCACTGTCGCAAATGATTTATTAAATAATAAGAATATATTTAACAACTGATTATGTGGTACATCTTGCTTTTTCGTAATAGTGGTTTTATTTATTGGTATCTTAATAAAATAAGATATGTAACTTTTATTCAATTGAATCATTAAAATTATATCACGTCGTTATTTAGTATGCATTAACTAATAAAAAAGTAAATGAGTACAAAATGCATCAGTATTAAAATAACAGGTCATTGTATACTATGTAATTAATATACTTGTACTATCGCCATAAAAAATACAATTTAAATTTATTAAGGTATTTACACATTTTTTTTATTGTAATATAAAATATAATTTGAAACTTTAAAATATCGAATGCAGTAAATATAAGCTGAGTAATCATATCAGTAAATAATTTACGATTTCATTACGATATATTGTAAGTTTAATTTACTCATCAATTAGTTAATTACTTTAGTGTTTAGCAACTTGTTCCATACCGCAAACATAAGTAGACTGTTGCCATACATTTATTTTGAAATAATAATCAATGTACATGTATTTAGAATTTATCTAATTAATGTATGTCGCACGCTAGTATGTAAAATCAACATACGCCTGTATTAATCACGTATTTATGAAAGCAGATTACATTTCCTATTTAAAATGTACTAACGTTAATTAGTTCCGTCATTTAGTAAAATTAAAGAAAACAGTGTTTCCTTTCCATTTATAAGCTGATAAGTAAATAAAGAACTAAGGATTAGAGCAAGGTAGTGCTGAGGGGGGGGGGGGCACAATGGTACAGAGGAGTACAAACAGACGAAGATAAGTACAACTGAATGTACGCTCTTCTACTGTAATCCTCAGTGGGTGTAAAGAGTTTAATAAAAGGTCACCGTAATATTATTGTACACTTTTTTGTAATTTAAATTATTATTTCACAAAGTAAAATAAATGGTAAAAATGTGCCATTTACGGAGATTTGTATATTTCTGTTGCCATTACTTAGGTTTGGGCGACATGTTTGTACACGCAAGGATTCTGGTTGTCTGGTTTAGATACATTAGGATGAGGCAGAGTGCGTTGTTTAGATTTCACGGAAGTTGTACCCAATGACAACTATTTCCGGAGTTAGAGCAATGAACCGAGAAAGGGTGAGGAAGTATCCCAATGATAGCTGGAACAAGGATATTTAGGGACTCATCATGATCTAGTTTTAAGGTAACCACTCGGTAATCTCCCTATTGCGGTCCATTTGCCTTCAGGCCTAGTGCATGTGGCCGTAAGGGTTTGATTACGTGACGTTAGTACGTACCGTAGATAATTGCAGTAAGTAGTTAAATTATATTGAAATGGTATTGGTGATAATTTAAATCCGGTAAAAGCAAACCAATCGTTTAATAAATATCAAAGTTCTACAAATTTAATTATATATTTAATTAAGCCGATCGCATATATATATATATATATATATATATATATATATATATATATATATATATATATATATATATATATATATATATATACTAGCTGTTACCCGCGGCTTCGCACGTGATCTTTAGAACCGAAGTCCTTATATAATAAAATACATAACTATAAAACATAATTTTTGAATATGTAAGTAAGAAATTAAACTACAAATTTTACTTAACAACAGAATATAAAATAAATTTAGTGGTAGCGTTGGTTATTTTTATATTGACACTTGAGACTTCCTCAGAAAGATTTAATTTAAAAGTTTTCTCGCTTTCTCAGCTTTGAATAATTTCCGATTTATTGCCCATCAAACTTTTAATTACTAAAGCGAAACAAAGATACTGTTAAAGGAATAATGAAAGTTAAATATTGTGTTGTTTTTACGAAACATTTTTTTTCAATACAACAACACCCATTCATTATTAAGATAGTGAAAATATAACTTTGTACTCCTGGACTTGTTTGTTTCCAAGCACATAATGGATGTACAATACTCAAGTCTCAGGCGCGACCTTGGTAGAGTGCTTTTACATTTATTGCAATACTAACTGTTACCCGCGGCTTCGCACGCAATCTTTAAAACCGTCCTTATATTAATTAGTAAAAGCAATTATGATGTAATATGATGGGAGTCCTATAAAAGTTTTAAAACGTAAGTAGGCATACATCAGATAGACATTATTTAAGCTCATGGTAAATAGTATCAGAGTTTAACTTAATTATTATATCATGTTTGGTACGTGTAGGAGAATTTATAGTTCTAATTAATTATATAAATAACGTCACAGCTGAATCTGCCTTGTCATCCCGATCAAGAAACCACAAATCTTGGATCACACAGGTCTCGGAAACTTACTTCCGTCAAAAAGTGTATATTTTCAGCCCTTGTCATATATTTCACGTCTAAGATATTTCCAGTACCACAGTAGAGTTTGCCTTGTTGTTCTGACGAAGAAAAATATATATACTGGCGTATATATATATGTGTGGCTTTTACGGAAATATAGCAAACAAAGCCGCTACTTCGTTTGAGTTTATTATTTTGCAACACGTGAAGTACAATTTTAAGGTAACACAATATAAATCGTATTTTACGGGCTCTCCACAACAACGCCTGGGGCTCTAATCGGATCAGGGCGTCCACCGGTGGCTCACCCGCGGTTCTCACACAATAGATGTTTCGTTTAGGTTTAGTAACATTTCTGTACTGCAGGATTCCTCGTACAGAGCTATTCTTTGAGAGGCTAGACCAGATTATGTACTATAAGGTTTAGAAATTTAAAATTATTTTACATTTTATATAATCAGGCAGCAACAGTGATGTTCTTCAGCGTTGAACTATTGGAACATTCAGTATTAAAACATGGTAATGACATTAAGTACAACAAGGTGGTGGTAGATCGTTGGAGAAGCCGAGTGGAACATTTGGTATCATAACCATAGGAGTAATTATTTTAAGTATATAAGCAACAATAAACATATTTTTAATACTTGAAGTTTATAAATAAAACATATTTGTCATGAACATTTATGATAGCCATGTTTAACAGCCTGATAAATAATTCGGTTTCAGCCAAGAAGTATTGACAGATTACATTGTATCAGAGAGGTATGAAAGGGCAAACCGCCAGTTTTATCGCATTTTTTCTTTAACATAATGTAAAATAAGTCTTAATATACTTTTATAACAAGTTTATCTAATATGTACCGCTTAAGGACAATGGAATATGGTTTCATATATTATTTTGATAACATGAAACTCAGCAATGATGCAATTATATCTCAAAGCCCTTACTTTTTGTCCATCAATTAATTTTTATTCCACCAACTTCTGTCATTTATCCATCGGAATTATCATATAACGAGTAATTGTAAGTTCAAGCAATACTAAAACTGCTTTTAATATTATTTAAATATGCATTGTAGCCATATCTTAATTAATTTTAAGAAAGATTAATAAGCAAATGTTCTTGCTACAATGACTCGAACCAGGATTTTCCACTTGCCTATCGTTTAAATAACTGAAAATTTGAAAAATAAATCGGGAAGTTTTAGTTTTTAAGTTCCATATTTTCTTCGCGTTACTTTAGAACGAAAATGTAAAAATGAAGCTAGCCGACGGGGACCAGATTAAATTATTTTCCAATACGCATAAGTTTTTTTTTGGACAAAGAAGAGGCCAATCCACTTTTTGATTTATGTTACCCGTCCTCTGGCATCATCAAAAGGATGCGAGAGGGTATGCTTGGAAGGGTTAACCCAAACGTAATCTTTAATTATTTCCCCTTCTCTGTGGAGAGCCATTTAAAGACAAGAAAGATAACCACTGAGCTGGCGATATACATTTACTTGTAAGGAAATGTAGAGGGGTGGAACTATCTAATGATTGTTTTAAAGCATGACATATTATAAATAAATCGCAGACGGCTGCTAAACTTTTGATAATATATCGCTGTCTTATTTGCTGAAATTACTTTCTTTCTTGTTTATTTATAACTGTCTTTAATATTCTCGACTAATAGCAAGAAACCTTTCTGTGTGATTTTGGTTTTTTTCTGGCATTGCATGTTGGTTTTGTACCTATTTTATGTTGCAGCCAGTTTCCTTTAACTGTATTGCCCAGGAAACGAGAGCTAATTTTCCATAGTATAAACGCACGACCAATTGATTGTGATATATATTAACGATTACGAGATCAACTCTATTTAATTAAATTTCAGCATTTTGTTCCTACATGTATTTAACTGAATGCTAAATCACGTACCTTTTCAACTCACTGGAAGTATAAACTGGTGAATGTCAAGGGTTAGAGGGGGAGGAGGTGGAGCACACAGGTCATAGAATATGTTTCTGAATGAAATATCGTAATTACTTTCCTCCGTTGGCCGCCTCATTTTTGTTACTCTCAGCCCTTTAAACCTGCTCATTCACTGTCTATTATTAGTGTTAAAGAAATATAAGAACATAATTTACTTTTACCTACGAATAAAATTTAAATGTTTGCAACTCGCTCACTGTCTGTTATTGCAGTTTTATTCCTAACATTTACAAGTTTAACGTTATAAAATACGTACGAATTTGCAATCCCTTAAAAACAAATAATTCAATATCTAGCACAAGACTTTAATCCAGTATCACTGATAAAACCTATAAAACCTCTGCTAAGTTATACAGTATAAGGTATAACAACGAGTTTAACTTATACAGAATGGAAAGTTCACATGTGACACGTACTCTAATGTGGAATGGAACAAGTTTTATTAGAAAAGTTCATTGGAACTTGTTCGGCATATAAAGTGTGTCAAGCCCTGGAGGATATCCTTAAGATGAACTTGGATATAATCCTCAAGAAACAAAAATTAGTGCACTAGAAACTTTACAAGGTTTAGTAAGTAATATTGCGGTATAAAAATCAAGCCTTCATTTATGGCGTTATGAACGTTTAGTTTGGTTAACGCTTCTGCATTGTAAAGGTATGATTACACGGTTTAGAATGTAAAAACCTTCGTACAATACTTTAATGTGTATTGTAATGTGTAATGTACAATAGTTATTGTAAAACCTTTACAATAACTTAACGTTAATTAACGTAAGAGTACACGATGTAATGGTACAATCGTGGTACATTAACTTATTTGAACTGTATGGAGGTAAGAGTACATGGTGTAATGGTACAATCGTGGTACAATACCTTAATGTTTGAATTGTATGGAGGTAAGAGTACACGGTGTAATGGTACACTCGTGGTACAATAGCTTATTTGAAATGTATGGAGGTAAGAGTACACGGTGTATTAGTACACTCGTGGTACATTAACTTATTTGAACTGTATGGAGGTAAGAGTACACAGTGTATTAGTACACTCGTGGTACATTGACTTATTTGAACTGTATGGAGGTAAGAGTACACGGTGTATTAGTACACTCGTGGTACAATAGCTTATTTGAAATGTATGGAGGTAAGAGTACACGGTGTATTAGTACACTCGTGGTACAATAGCTTATTTGAAATGTATGGAGGTAAGAGTACACGGTATATTAGTACACTCGTGGTACATTAACTTATTTGAACTGTATGGAGGTAAGAGTACACGGTGTATTAGTACACTCGTGGTACATTAACTTATTTGAACTGTATGGAGGTAAGAGTACACGGTGTATTAGTACACTCGTGGTACATTAACTTATTTGAACTGTATGGAGGTAAGAGTACACGGTGTATTAGTACACTCGTGGTACATTAACTTATTTGAACTGTATGGAGGTAAGAGTACACGGTGTATTAGTACACTCGTGGTACATTAACTTATTTGAACTGTATGGAGGTAAGAGTACACGGTGTATTAGTACACTCGTGGTACATTAACTTATTTGAACTGTATGGAGGTAAGAGTACACGGTGTATTAGTACACTCGTGGTACATTAACTTATTTGAACTGTATGGAGGTAAGAGTACACGGTGTATTAGTACACTCGTGGTACATTAACTTATTTGAACTGTATGGAGGTAAGAGTACACGGTGTATTAGTACACTCGTGGTACATTAACTTATTTGAACTGTATGGAGGTAAGAGTACACGGTGTATTAGTACACTCGTGGTACATTAACTTATTTGAACTGTATGGAGGTAAGAGTACACGGTGTATTAGTACACTCGTGGTACATTAACTTATTTGAACTGTATGGAGGTAAGAGTACACGGTGTATTAGTACACTCGTGGTACATTAACTTATTTGAACTGTATGGAGGTAAGAGTACACGGTGTATTAGTACACTCGTGGTACATTAACTTATTTGAACTGTATGGAGGTAAGAGTACACGGTGTATTAGTACACTCGTGGTACATTAACTTATTTGAACTGTATGGAGGTAAGAGTACACGGTGTATTAGTACACTCGTGGTACATTAACTTATTTGAACTGTATGGAGGTAAGAGTACACGGTGTATTAGTACACTCGTGGTACATTAACTTATTTGAACTGTATGGAGGTAAGAGTACACGGTGTATTAGTACACTCGTGGTACATTAACTTATTTGAACTGTATGGAGGTAAGAGTACACGGTGTATTATAGTACACTCGTGGTACATTAACTTATTTGAACTGTATGGAGGTAAGAGTACACGGTGTATTAGTACACTCGTGGTACATTAACTTATTTGAACTGTATGGAGGTAAGAGTACACGGTGTAATAGTACACTCGTGGTACATTAACTTATTTGAACTGTATGGAGGTAAGAGTACACGGTGTAATAGTACACTCGTGGTACATTAACTTATTTGAACTGTATGGAGGTAAGAGTACACGGTGTATTAGTACACTCGTGGTACATTAACTTATTTGAACTGTATGGAGGTAAGAGTACACGGTGTATTAGTACACTCGTGGTACATTAACTTATTTGAACTGTATGGAGGTAAGAGTACACGGTGTAATAGTACACTCGTGGTACATTAACTTATTTGAACTGTATGGAGGTAAGAGTACACGGTGTATTAGTACACTCGTGGTACATTAACTTATTTGAACTGTATGGAGGTAAGAGTACACGGTGTATTAGTACACTCGTGGTACATTAACTTATTTGAACTGTATGGAGGTAAGAGTACACGGTGTATTAGTACACTCGTGGTACATTAACTTATTTGAACTGTATGGAGGTAAGAGTACACGGTGTATTAGTACACTCGTGGTACATTAACTTATTTGAACTGTATGGAGGTAAGAGTACACGGTGTATTAGTACACTCGTGGTACATTAACTTATTTGAACTGTATGGAGGTAAGAGTACACGGTGTATTAGTACACTCGTGGTACATTAACTTATTTGAACTGTATGGAGGTAAGAGTACACGGTGTATTAGTACACTCGTGGTACATTAACTTATTTGAACTGTATGGAGGTAAGAGTACACGGTGTATTAGTACACTCGTGGTACATTAACTTATTTGAACTGTATGGAGGTAAGAGTACACGGTGTATTAGTACACTCGTGGTACATTAACTTATTTGAACTGTATGGAGGTAAGAGTACACGGTGTATTAGTACACTCGTGGTACATTAACTTATTTGAACTGTATGGAGGTAAGAGTACACGGTGTATTAGTACACTCGTGGTACATTAACTTATTTGAACTGTATGGAGGTAAGAGTACACGGTGTATTAGTACACTCGTGGTACATTAACTTATTTGAACTGTATGGAGGTAAGAGTACACGGTGTATTAGTACACTCGTGGTACATTAACTTATTTGAACTGTATGGAGGTAAGAGTACACGGTGTAATAGTACACTCGTGGTACATTAACTTATTTGAACTGTATGGAGGTAAGAGTACACGGTGTAATAGTACACTCGTGGTACATTAACTTATTTGAACTGTATGGAGGTAAGAGTACACGGTGTAATAGTACACTCGTGGTACATTAACTTATTTGAACTGTATGGAGGTAAGAGTACACGGTGTATTAGTACACTCGTGGTACATTAACTTATTTGAACTGTATGGAGGTAAGAGTACACGGTGTAATAGTACACTCGTGGTACATTAACTTATTTGAACTGTATGGAGGTAAGAGTACACGGTGTAATAGTACACTCGTGGTACATTAACTTATTTGAACTGTATGGAGGTAAGAGTACACGGTGTAATAGTACACTCGTGGTACATTAACTTATTTGAACTGTATGGAGGTAAGAGTACACGGTGTAATAGTACACTCGTGGTACATTAACTTATTTGAACTGTATGGAGGTAAGAGTACACGGTGTAATAGTACACTCGTGGTACATTAACTTATTTGAACTGTATGGAGGTAAGAGTACACGGTGTAATAGTACACTCGTGGTACATTAACTTAACTTTTGAACTGTATGGAGGTAAGAGTACACGGTGTAATAGTACACTCGTGGTACATTAACTTATTTGAACTGTATGGAGGTAAGAGTACACGGTGTAATAGTACACTCGTGGTACATTAACTTAACTTTGAACTGTATGGAGGTAAGAGTACACGGTGTAATAGTACACTCGTGGTACATTAACTTATTTGAACTGTATGGAAGTAAGAGTACACGGTGTAATAGTACACTCGTGGTACATTAACTTATTTGAACTGTATGGAGGTAAGAGTACACGGTGTAATAGTACACTCGTGGTATATTAACTTATTTGAACTGTATGGAGGTAAGAGTACACGGTGTAATAGTACACTCGTGGTATATTAACTTATTTGAACTGTATGGAGGTAAGAGTACACCGTGTAATCGTACACTCGTGGTATATTAACTTATTTGAACTGTATGGAGGTAAGAGTACACCGTGTAATCGTACACTCGTGGTACAATAACTTAACTTTTGAACTGTGTGGAAGTAAGAGTACACGGTGTAATAGTACACTCGTGGTAAATTAACTTATTTGAACTGTATGGAGGTAAGAGTACACGGTTGTAATGGTACAATAACTTAACTTTTGAACTGTATGGAGGTAAGGGTACACGGTGTAGTAGTACGCTTATGGTACATTAACTTAACGTTTTTGCTGTATGGAGGTAAGATTACTACACAGTGTAGTTATAGTCATAATTTTGAAGAACTATACCTGTTATTCAAATTAAAATACGGAATTATAAACATAGAACGAAGTCGCCTCTTGTAAGATCTAGAAAACATATATATTGTGTGTACAACATGATATTTAGTTCTAGTCTACAAATAGTTTGTCACAACATATGTGTTGCTGTTTGTTCTGTATTTCTTATGAAATGCATTTATTCAATTATGAGAGTACAAAAATTGAAAGTATATAAAGTGTGTTGATTTTATTTCTTTCCTACAGAGAATGTACAGTTTCCAGGTACGAGTAAAGCGCGGAGTGGCGAGACGCAGATTAGCTCAGACGGCTTAACATTCAATTACGTGGCAGACACTGACACTAGGGTAACCTCGGCTGTGTTCTGTTATCTTTAATTCTACTGGTTTATCTCTAATATTTATATTTCCTTTCATTTCATATCGCCATATGTGCATAAGTCAGTTAAGGCTAAGTATGTAATCTAAAGTATTTTTACAATTTGTCTTTAAAGAACGTTAAAAATCACCTCCTATAGATTTGTACGATATTTATAGTTATATAATGTGCAAAATAACTCTTAAAATATTGTAGTCTTAAAAATGTGTCCTGCTTGGAAACGGGATTCCTTCAAATTTAGATTTTATTATGTACATTACGTTATATATATATATATATATATATATATATATATATATATGTGTATGTACATTCTTGATTACAATCTTTAGAAATAAGCTTATCTCGACTTACTGAAAATGTTCTTCAACCATCCAACATTATTTTAATCAACTCCGTATGGCTAAGCTATACTAATTGACATTATATTATTTGCTTAGTAAAATTATTATTACATTGTTTCAATATAATTTGTTAAATTATTTTTTTTAGGTTTAAAAAATAAATTATAAATTAATTAGGGTGGTCCATTTATACTCTTATTTTGACTTTATAACGCTTCTAAAGTAATACTAACCTCAAGTGTTATATATTGTTAATAAATATTTACTATTAATATTACGTTGTTAGTATAAGTATAAATCTATTGTATAGGTAGTAATTACTTAAACAATACACGTTAGTATAATTATTTTTCGGTATGCAATATACTTTTAAGAGGTGAATATGAGTGAAAATGTTAATGAATGAAAGATAAAAGATACACTAACAGATAACTATCGCTATTACGGATATACTCAGTGGAACGGATCCATTTAAGGATGAAGTAGGGTTGAATGTTCCTATCTCGTGTGTTAAGTTCATATCTACGTGCGCCCTTGGCATATCCTTATGGGGAGAGAGGATTTCCTGATGGCTGTATGTTTGATAATACTCCTTATGATTTATTTAAGTTGCTGTTGTACAGGATGTTCCGTAATTCTTGAAGGTAATTTTTGAGATTGTTTCCTGCTTCTAAATAAAAATTAAAACCCTACTAACATTCCTCGGTAACTCTCAATTTTAATCTGCCCCTTTCAGTTTCACATTCAAATTGAAACTTACACGTGGAATTGAAATTCTTCTGAAATTCTAGAAAAAAAATATATACAAAATGTAATTGATATACAATTTATATTATTTATATAAAAACACGTATTGTATGAATTTTAAATAGAACAAATGCACAACATCACACGTTTCTACTAACAAATGATTGTTGTAATTTAAAGTCCGAGATATTAACACTTTTGATCATTAGAAAACTACTTCTATAGTTGAATTCATATTTTATTTACTACTAATACGAATCTAATAATTGTGATTAAAAATGCATTCAGTATTTATGTAATAAAATGCAATATATATTCTTATTTATAACAACTATTAAATTCCCAAGTTTTCTTTAACCAAATTATCGTTTTAGTGATAGATTTCTTATTAAAGCACATATGCTCGAATCAGAATAATTATTATGTAAAATGAGTAAACAGTGATAGCTATCATCTATTTTCCATTTGCGCACGATTTATTTCACTGTAACTAATTCTAAAATTAAATAACAAGGAAACTCCTAATTTACACATAGAAAATTAAGAGTTGCAGATCTAACATGAGCTAGCACAGTTCAAAGTAAAAGGTGTCTTACTCTTTGAAAAGCTTATTTTTAAAAATAATCTAAAATAAATTTCTAGCTATCTCTGCTAAATTTTTGAAAACACAAATCTTTTCTGGTACATGTATGCCAACATTTATTTAAAATCCTCCTCGTTCAACGTTTGCCATTTATCTTATAACACTAGTCAATGTTAATAATGAACATAAAATAAATATTGACAATTTCAAATGAAGAAATGAAGTAAATCTTAAACCCGAAAGACATACTATTTGTACTATATAAAGCATCAGATTAACCGATTTACGTTCAGAAAACACCAATTCAATAAGACTTAGCAAAATAAGTTCTCTATATATCGATATTCGTTTGGGGAATTAGATCGCTTTATAATACAAAATATCAGGGTAACATTTTTATGTAACCTCGGAAAGTCTGAGTCGCCAGATTACATTACTTAACTTATTAGGGCTACAGATTTCTTTAGGCGATTATGTAAAATTACAATTGGACAAGATATTTCGGGTTTTTTTCTATAAAGTACATAAAAAAATACTTGTTCAAATAAAATATTATGTTCAATAAAATTTTTCTAACATATTGAATTAATTACGCTGTTTCACACAATTGCCATGTAAGAAAACCCTATACCCAACCATAACGTAGCCATATTAATATTTTTTATTTTAGATTTAAAAACCAGGATTCACAATTTGTTAAGAACTTTTTTTAAATATACCTTAAAACAAATTAAAAAAATAAATATTAAATTTCAGGTTATAATATTGTTCACTATTTTAATAAAGAACCTTAAAAAGTTTATTCGTAAAAATCCACTACATTGTTGTATGTTCTTGCAATGCATGGATTTAACCTGTTTTTACGTTTGGTGCTGTAACTTAGTTATTTGTTATTCAATCTTTTTGAAACAAAAATTGATGAATTGGGAATAAAATACGCTAAAAAAAGTTATCCTGGTGAATTTGTTGTCAAAGAAGCCGTTTCAAAGCAAATACAATTTGAAAATTTTGAACGGCCGCCATTTTGAAATGCAATGAGATATTTGTTTGATTTTTTTCACTGAAAAGGAGCAACACTAGGTTAACATAACTGTTAAGTTTGAATTCTGTATCTTGAGTGGTTTTTGAGTAGTAATGTTTTTCCCAAAAAACACATACAGACAGTCAGACGCTAAACGAAGTGAAATAGGGCACCTGTTATATTGCATTATTGGTTAGTTTTGGCCTGCTGAACAATGTGGCAAAGTTTGTTCGAATGGTTGCTGGACACCCTGTATAAACAAACAAACAAACAATATATATATATATATATATATATATATATATATATATATATATATATATATATATATATATATATTGTTTGTATATGACATTAACTAAAAAAAATATCCGATGATTATGAAAATTTACATGTATATGTGTTTTTCATGGATAAGGTTTATATGCTATGCCTCTTTTCCGCAGAAAAAAAAAAAAAAAAAAAAAAAACAAAAAAAAAAAAAAAAAAAAAAAACAAAACAAAATTTTCAAAGCGCCTGCAAATTATGAACTGCAATTACGAGACAGTTTCGTATATTAAATAGCCAAACACTATTTACAGGCGCTATGTTATGATGTATATTTGTATTTGAAATGAATTGGTTAAACTTAATTGTTAGACCACTTTATAATAATGTACATGTACGTGAACAATGGCTACAAACATACACTTTTGATAGATTGTATTGAACGTGGCCACAAGGCAAACTCTTTATCGGCGTTTGAAATATAATTCACTTGAAACAGAATTGCTCATACACGGGCAAAGCTTACGAAAAGCGTGCGAAGCCGTGTGAAACAGCGTGTGGCCGTATAAAACAATTCCTGAGGCAGAACAAAACCTTTATTCAAAAGCAGAAAATACCTTCTGCTACATTTAGCTCATATTAATTATAGTAAAATATATATTTACTAGGCGCAATTAAATTGCTTACCTTTCCTTATTTATTTCCTACTTCATTTAACTGACTGTGGATAAGTACTTTGATAAACCAGGCCAATGATTTCTACATTAAGAATTCGAACCAACGAATACTTTAAATATTTTTATTTAGATCGTTACACTTCATTATAGCCTTGCTGTCGAAAGGCCAAGAAATACATCAATGTTAAAATATTGATTTTAATGAATACTCAATACATTGATTACTACAGTGATTACGAGAAGGCTCTATCTTCAACGTGACCAATACTTATTCCACGCTCTGGGCCTGGTCGATAGTCGAAGAGTCGATACAAGTATTTATCCCTTGGAAATTCATGACTACGCTACAAAACACCCATACACGTGTTCTTTGTCCTGTCATAATGGAGATAAAGAAGTATTTTTAAAATAAAAAATTGTAATAGGTAAAGATGTTAGCTCTTACATTATTAATAACAAAGCTTATTAAAATCTATGAGGGTAGAAATGAATGTGAATGAACTCGTATACCTGAGATGCGCTTCCAGAGCCCAAGGCTTAGCATCCAATTACACATCTGCCAGACGTAATACGATACCACTACAAGAAAGATAAAAGTACACGGCTATGAGATTGTCTCAGATATTTTAAGTTTATTCATGGTATTGTGTTGCTGTTAGATTAGACCGTCTACAAAGGAAATTATACCAGCAATGTTATATAGAGTTAAATGTCAATACAGTGTTAGATATATTCCATATACACACGGCATACTAATATAATTACTTAAAATATGCAGATTTACTTCTTATTTAGTTAAAGAGATAGAATTAAATAATTAAAAAAATACAGGTCTAAAGAATATTTAGTGTTAAAAATGTCCTATCTATATAAGTGAAATATAATGTATTACCAGTATAATACCTTTTTAACCGTTTTAGTAGTTTCCTACATAGGCTGAGTGTATTAAATCAAACCTTTTGCTGTTGCTAATTAAAATTGATATTTAGGTATATTAACGTAGACCTTACCTGAGTATTAGTACTCTAAAAAGTGATAATGAAAACATTACGTGAAAAATTTCAACACAAAATTGAATTTGTTTCCATTTTCTAAATCTACGAAAAGATTGCATAGTTTTTATTTTGATTTTCGTGACTCACGTCCTTTTTTTACTTTTCATCTCATTCAAAATCTAAACTTTTTTGGAGCTATTTGCTCTTTAAATGTATTACATTATTTAATTTTTAATCTATAATAAACCATAAATTTATATTGAGATGTTTGATTGCATTTTTGACTGCAAGATTCACATCGTAAATATTAATAAATTGTAGTTAAAGAAAGTTAAGGAGTTTCGTATTTTATGCCGACTAAAAGAGGTACTCGTATATAACGTAGTTGCTACTCCTCCATACTTTATTCCAGACAGCGGGTACTATTCGCGTTTCTCCTCCATCTCCTATTCCATATTGCGGGAACTACTCGTCCCCGTCTCCATACTTTTCCAGACGGCGGGAACTAGTCCGTCTTCTCCTCCATCTCCTATTCCAAACCGCGGGAACTACTCGGCCCCGCGTCCATATTTTTCCAGACGGCGGGAACTACTCCGTCCTCTCCTCCATCTCTTATTCCAGACGGCGGGAACTAGTCCGTCTTCTCATCCATCCCCTATCCCAGACGGCGAGAACTAGTCCGTCCTCTCATCCATCTCCTATTCCATAAGGCGGGAACTACTTCGGCCTCTCTTGCATTCTTTACTCCACACCACACGGTGGGAACATGCTCACCGTTACACTAAGAAGAATTTTAAACACACACACACACACACACACACACACACACACACACACACACACACACACACACACACACACACACACACACACACACACACACACACACACACACACACACACACACACACACACAATATACCTTTTAAACAAATATTTAAAATGTTCAATTTTCAACTCAAATGTAATTAAAGGGACTTTTGGATAGTATACCACGATCTGCTTCTACTAATTTAAACGCGCTAACCTTCAGACTGCCCAGGGTGTCTTGATGTAATCGAGGTACCTTTACATTTAATATTTTCCACCACGATAAAACTTGGACTTTACTCAAAATTGGATTTAGTTGAACATATCATATTTAGGAGAATTATGACGGAGAAAGAAAATCCATTTATTGCTACTGGCCCTTGCAAAAATAAAAATAATTCAATATATTCACCTTTCATTATCCAAATAAGAAAAAAGTATAGTAAGTTAACAATAGGCTATTAATTTAATTAAGTATCTACTCATATTGTACGCCCTGAAGTAAGCTAGCGGATACTGTTGATAAAAACTCTAAAAGATAATTGAATATCTTATGATCGAGTTTATTACTGCGGTAATTTCCATTATGATGAGGCAAGAAAAGTGGTACTCGAGGAATAAAGGTTTCAAAGTTTTTTTTATCTTACATTAAATGAATACATCTCTTTGGAAGTTATACTGTGTCACAGAAAAAATTAAAGGAAAATTATCATTTGGATTATTTACATTTTGTTTATGAACAATAATTTTG